>NC_085137.1:437246051-437546051 GCF_035046485.1 Aedes albopictus | reverse complement strand
TGCTGTGAGAGTGAACAGTTGGCGAAGATGACAAATCAGGAAAACTGGCAACACTCGCCCCCTCTGTTCATTGTAATCTTCGCCATAGCGGAATGTTGACGATGCTGACGATGTTTTCGATATGGCTGCTCTAAATACACGACGGATAATGCGTTTTTTTTTGTCTGGTAGCACAACATAATGGAGGTCGAGATATTGACAAATAGATGGCGCTGGCAAACACACATGAATATTTTTGAAACAATGAGTGAGTAACAGAAACTATACGGAAAAAACGGTTATTACGATTGCGATACGGCGATAACCGAGCATGACCATTCTGGAGTCTCTGCAAGGCTTGCTGCTGCTGATGGGCGTGCTCCTCGGTGGGAACCGGAGTTGGAATGGCACGTGGACGGCGCCACGGCACCGGCGGTGGCGCCATCTGTTGCGAAACGGCCGGTGGCGGCGGCAGTGGTGGTGCTGCAGGTAACTCCCGGTGCACTCCTTCGATGCGCGGTTTCGGAACGATAATTTGCTCCGCCACGGGAACCGGACTCGGTCGGGAAATGATCGGAACGGGCTTGGACAGTTCCTCTGTTCCGACGGGTGGCGATTGAATTTGGAATGGAACGAAACGTAAGAAAAGATGCGTGTGTGTGTGTGGGGGGTGTACAAAAACAAAATCAGAATCATATCGGCGGTCGTATTCGGCGGGAAAAACGGGTGAACGCAGTGTTTAGCAGGAACGCGCGCGAGCGAGAGAAGAAAGCAGAAATCGAAAACTGCAAACCAAACGGGTAGCGCTTCGCTGTTAGGACGTGGGCGATTCAAAGTCAAACCAAACCCGAAGATGTGGCAACTACAGGTGACATCTGGTGGTCGTTCCGACATGTTTCAGTTGGGTGCTTGCGTGCGATGATCGTTTGATGGCAATGGTATTGGTGATTGATACGATGATGGTTGTTTCTTCAAGATGTTTTGAACAAGATCGCTTTTTGACCAAACCTCGCGAAGTATGCATTGTCAAACTGATTTTGAATTCGAGCAGTTAAATAACAGCGAAATCTCTATAAACATTAAAGTGCTATATGGTATTAGATGGAAATTTGACCAATTGGCTAGAAGGTTCAAATGAACTTGAAGTAAGTAAAAAGTGCCACATGCGCTTATGTATAAAGAATATGAATGAAAAATGCAATTATTTTAGAAAATGTCAATTAATCTTATTTCTAAATGAAGTATAAAGGAGATATGGTCAACCATAGGTGACTCCCAGATGCAGACGCTACCCTACCATACTTGATCCTAGGTAATCGTGGCTTCAACTCCATTATCGCCAGATCAGCTACATTGGAACTAACAGACATCTTCAATGTGCGAGTATTACTAATCTTTATATTACAAATGAGAATGACCTGCCAAATCAGATTGCAGAAAGGAAGTCGTATTTCTGGTAGAACTATGGTATAGAACATGGAGTAATTCATCGCTTGATGCACAGAGTCTAAGGAATTATGAAGAGAGGATAATGATCATGACATCTAAACAATTTGACGTTGACATGTAGAATAAAATTTACAATTGGTCTTGTAGATTATTCCAACGTCTATGCTATAGTACACTTGCAGTCTAGTGAAACAGTAAAGAAGAAACACAATAACAATAAAACAGCTTCGCTTGCGGGGGCAATGATTAGCGGGCACGCGCAAAGTTCTACAATACTGCGCAGCATCAGCCACGAACAAAAACGCGAATAACAACGGCTCGGACGTTCCGTGCGGCTCCGTGCTAATACCTGCTTCAGATTCTTCGCTCATACTACTCTCGCTAGACGATGACGATGAACTGTCCGCAGATGAAGACGAATATGGGGATGACTCCGCAGCTGACGCTTGCTCCTCTTCCTCTTCTTCTTCCGGCTCTACCGTCGGTTCCTCTTCGGCTTCCTGCTCCTCCGCGTCTTCTTCCGATTCTTCCGCTTCCTCCACTTCTTCTTCGGCGGACTCTTCCGCTTCAACTTCCTCTCGGTCACTCCCTTCTTCGTCTTCAATCCCATTCTCTTCCTCTTCCACCTCCTGATACTCTTCTTCTTCCTCTTCCTCTTCGTCAGCTTCACTTCCGCTAACGACTTCTAAATTCGTTCAAACGTGTGTTGGCAACAACCGAACAAAAAAGATCATTCCCAACAGGAACGAACGTGTTTACAACAGGACAAGAGAAAGTATAAGACAAACGTATACACAGACATATCGCCTACCGGATGGTAGACGAGATAAACAAACATCATACTCTCTAGTGACTCACCTTCTTGTTCTTTGCTGTCGATCGGTTTCACCTCCACCCGGATGACCTTCGTGGGTGTCTCGATGCTATTCTCAATGGTATCCGTAATTCTGGGGAAAATAAGAAACACGTGCGTTTTAAGACATGTTTTCCATGTCGAGAGCAATCTTTGATTCTAGTTGGATCACGGTTTCAAAACCTGAATGATAACTTTTAGGTTTTATTAAGGTTTTAGATCAAATTCAGGTTACATATAAACGAATCCTCACCTAATTTGACTAGCCGGTCGCCGTTTGGGCCGTTTGAAGTTCTTCCGCGCCTCGTCCAGCAGCGGCACAATGTCCTTCTGGGCGATGTCGATCGCGTACTGGCCGCTGTAGTTCTGGATGTCGATGTCGACGTTGGCACCGAGCAGCATCTGTACGGCTTCCTTCTGGCCCCAGTAGGCGGCCGCGTGCAGTGCCGTCCACCCGTCCACGTCCTGCTTGTCGAAGTCCCCCCGGCCGTCCAGCAGCAGACCGAGCACTTTCGCGTATCCCTTGGCGGCCGCCACGTGCAGCGCCGTGGCACCCGTCTTCGGGTGGGGTTTATCACAATCGGTACTGTCGGTGCGGAGCCACCGTTTGGCGTCGCTGAGCATGATCTTTTCCTCGGCCTGCCGAGCGTCCTCGCAGTCGATGCCCTGTTCGTCGATGTGTCGCTGGATGAGATCCTCCATGGCGTCCGAGCAGGCCAGATCGAGGGCCAGCTCGCCGTCGCTGTTGATCGACGCCAGGTCGGCGCCGTTCTCTATCAGGTAGCGGGCTATACTGAGGAAACTGGGAAAGGGGAATTGCACAAGAAATTATTATTACTGTATTGTTCTGTACAGAATTAGCAGGCAGAATTACCCCCCAAGACGGAAGAAAGTTTAACACTTTGAAGCCGGAATTTCTCCAAGCTTCCAAGCGTAGAGTTTTTTCTACGTATTTCTGTGGTTTTGGGGCTCAACAACATAAAAAGGGTAGAATATGATGCAAAATATGTTTTTCTGGATATCCTAGTTCTTAATTTAAGATCCTAAAGTCTACGGGTGCGACAGTAACTTCTTTCATTATACAAAACTACAATTTGTAATCTATCATGTCCAGTAAGTCTTCTGAAAATTCAATATACAGTATCAGGTCAGTCGGAATATCCTAGCCATCCACACTCTTCTTGAGCTTAGATCCTAAAGTCCACGGGTGTAACAGTGAATTCTTTCATTATACTAAGCTACGATTTGTATTCTAACATGTCCAGTCTAACATGTCTGAAAGTTCAATAGACAGTATCTGATTAGTCGGGATATCTTAGAGCATCCAAACTGTTTTTGAGTTTAGATCCTAAGGCCTACGGGTGCAACAGTAGCTTCTTTCATTATACAAAGCTACGATTTGTATTCTATCATGTCCAGTAAGTCTTCCGAAAGTTCAATAGACAGTGACAAATTTGTTGAAATATCCTAGGTCATCCAAACCCTTCTCGAGATTACATCCTTAAGTCAACGGGTGTAACGGTTACTAAATATACAACGGATATCATCAGACCAGCTGGGTCATCCAAACTATTATGATGTTTAACATCTAGCATCTACAGCAATTGAAGTTTCTGTTTTGGCTAGATAGAGTTATGTTGTATATGTAATCTATTATACTTATTGGAGCTCACAGAATAAATCAATGACTATGACATAGCTTCGGGACATTCAGAATCGTACAAATTGTCCTGCAATACATGGAGTCTACAGCCGAAATAATTCTTTTTTTTTTTGCTGTTTTGTGTAATGATTGTATCTATTTCATTTATTTAGCGAATCAACGATACTTGATCACATTTGCCTTCAGATTTGCACTCTAAATGTGGCTTTGTCATATCTTTCCCTTTGAAGTTCTTAGTTGTAGGGAAGTTTAGTATTCCTGAAATATCTCAAAGGTATTTTGGAATGGCTCTGAGTTACACAGAAGTTTTCGGAACTGGATGAGTTAGACTAGGTAACGTAACTTTTTATAGCACAAATAATGACTAAAACGAATGCAGATTTCAAAATGAATTTCATAAAAGTTTGAACAACCTTAAATGTTTCAAAGGTACAGAATAATGCCTACTAGTCTGAAGAATTTTGGTAAATATGGTTCATTATGTATCATTATTCAGTGTAGCAGGCTAGTATTGCAAGTATAGATATAAAGTTGTGTAGTCCATGAAAGATTGGATGACCTAAAAAATCACAAAACTATTATGAAGTGACCCTTGAGAGTTGAGAGGTCCATGGCTCTTGTTTGGTTGTGTAATGTTGCTATCTAAAACGAAATCACCTTATGTTACAGTTATTGTTTTTATCAATTAAGCTCCATAATAGTAAGAAACGCTTTTAGTATCCCAAAAAATATATAGCAACGCTTGTTGTTCACCGAACTACTTTGATAAATACAGTGGATTATGTAACATTACTTAACGTACTGGCAAAAGCTATTATCACAAGTGTAGACCTATAGCTGTGGTCTCCGAAGTATTTTGGTTGATCTGGAATGCTTCAAAACAATCTTGGAATGACTCAGTAAATGCCAGGGGGATTACAGATTACAGTTGGATGTGTAATGTTAGAGTTCATTGTGAGAATAACTATTGTTACTGTCAAGAGCTAAGCTTCAGGTCAGTTTGGACGACCCTTAATGTTCTAATGGTTCATAAAATATAATATACTTCAGATTATTCCAGTTACAGCGATTGAATATGCAATGTTACTCAGATACGGCTGCTGTTACGAGTGTACCTGAAGTTCTGAACTCCAAGATGGTTTGGCTGACCTGCGATATGCCTGTAGTGCCTCTAAATGGCATTTGAGATTTCAAGAGCTTCACAGATCCTAGCAGATTATGCAATGCTATTAATTATGACGTAAACACATAGTTATTCTTGTAGATTTTAAGGACTTCATTATTTTATTAGACAAAGACAAAGAGGTGTAGTTTTGATTTCAAATGGAAATCGCCTCAGAACAGTTTTAACGACCCGAAAGTCCCAAAGGTTTATATTAGTATCAAGTAGAGTTCAGATGGGTTCAGTAAGTGCAGTTGATTATACAAAGTTTCTCAGTACAGCAGATATGGCGACTATTACGAGTATAGAACTGAAAATCTGAACTACAAGATAGTTTGACTGATCTGGAATATCCCAATAGTATCTCTAAAAGACATTTGAGATTTTAAGAGCTTCACGGATCCTAGCAGATCATGCAATGCGATAACACATAAAGTTGTTCTTGTAGATTTTAAGGACTCTATTATAGGACAGTTTGGACGACCTTGAATATCATAAAAGTTATAGTAATATCAAGGAGACTTCAGATTCATCCAGTAACCGCGATTGATTATACAACGTTACTCAGTGCAACAGATATGGCTACTGTCACGAGTGGTGACCTGAAGTTCTGAACACCAAAGTAATTTGGCTGACCCAGAATATCCCTATAGTGTCTATCAGTGGCGTAGCCAGAAATTGTCTCTGGGAGGGGTTTTCAATGGTAAATGATATTTTTTTGATTTGACATTTACATTTTGTAAACAATAAAGAGCAATTGTACTCATAGTTTTAAAATAGCGGCGCAGCCGAAAATTTTTTTCGTAGCAAAGCCCTTTATACTGAAAATTTGTTCCACCAATTTTGGTCCTGGGGGGGGGGGGGGGGAATGGGTTTAACCCTAAAACCCCCCGTGGCTACGCCAGTGGTGTCTATAACTGACATTGTAGATTTCAAGAGCTTGACGGATCCCAGTGGATCATGCAATGCTATTATTTATGACGAAAACACATAAAATTATTCTGATAGATTTGAGGGACTTTATTACAGGACAGTTTGGAACACCTAGAACATCCCAGAATATAAAACACCTTTTGATATTCTTGATGAAGGTTAAATGACCAAATTCAGCTTTTAGAACAACTGGTGTGTCAATTATTTTGTTTCTCCAAACTTTATGGTGTTCAGGACGTTCTAGGTTGTCAGTTATGTATCAAATGCAAACATTACTATTTTTCCATTCTGTTTTATTGAACGTGTGAATTTATACAGCCGTTTCCATGTTGGTTCATATGTGACCCCTCCGGCTCCAATGGGTTAAACCGTATTAAGAAAAGCTGTTTGAAACAGAGCGTTATCAACAATGTACTGTTGCATAGGTATGTCGCTTACGCTCAAAATCTCGAGGCGGCGCTGCCGGACGAGGGTGAACTCGATGTGGGCCCTCTAGGGGGCTGCTGAAGTATAGTAAAAGCAGCGAAACCAAGAACACTAACGGGAACGTGGAATGGCTTCCACACAATGAATGGCTTGACAACGGGCAGAACGGGCGGTAATGCAGCAGCATGAAACCCGGCAGAACTGGAAACAGCAGACTCGCCTTTACCGGGATAAAAACGACACGCCGCCAGGAAGAAGAACGCATCCCGCGACTTCTTTGTACCACGAGCCAAAAGGAGGTTCAAGGATGTCTCTTGAGCAACGGCCGTAAGGTGATCGAAAGGTGAAAACGGAGCGAAGAACGCAAGGGACCAAGGCAAAGGTGGAAACGAATACGTCAGTGCATCAAAGAACGGAAGTGATCCAACTCCCACGTTTAGGGAAGTTGTGCTCATCATGATGGGTCTATACAAGTTGACCATCTTCGAGCACCGGTTGATATTCAGAATCTGGTAGCAACCAGAGGATTGGAAGGAAGGGGTAATCTGGTCTATTCACAAAAAGGCGATCATTTGAAATGTGAAAGCGTTTACCGTTTTGAATACTGAGCTACCCTAGATTATCTTTCGTCGTTAGTTAACTAAAACGAATGAGTTCATGAGATGTTATCAAGCCAGCTTTATTGTAGACCGTTCGACAACGGACCCGATCTTCACCGTATAACACATCCTCCAGAAATGCCGTGAATACCAGGTCCTAATGCATCACCTGACTTCAAGGCGGCATACGACTGTCTGGACCGCACAGACAGTTCGTGGGGCAATATCAGGCAGAATTCATGGGTGAACGCCCTACAACTGACCAGATGTTCGCCATCCGCCAGGTGTTGCAGAAATGCCGCGAATACAACGTGCCCACACATCACTTGTTCATCGATTTCAAATCGGCGTATGATACAATCGATCGAGAACAGCTATGGCAGATTATGCACGAATACGGATTCCCGGATAAACTGATACGATTGATCAAGGCGACGATGGATCCAGTTATGTGCGTAGTTCGAGTATCAGGGACACTCTCGAGTCCCTTCGAATTCCGCAGAGGGTTACGGCAAGTTGATGGTCTTTCGTGCTTGCTGTTCAATATTGCTTTAGAGGGTGCAATAAGGAGAGCGGGGATAAACACGAGTGGAACGGTTTTCACGAAGTCCGTTCAGCTGGGTGGTTTCACTGATGATATTGATACTATAGTTCGTAAATTTGAGACGATGGCGGAAACGTATATCCGACTAAGGAGTGAAGCCAAGCGAATCGGATTAGTCATTAATGTGTCAAAGACAAAGTGCATGTTGGCAAAGGGCTCCAGGGAGGAATCACCGCGCCCGCGCCATTCCGAATTTATATCGACGGTGATGAAATCGAGGCGGATGAAGACTTCGTGTACTTGGGCTCACTGGTGGTGACCGCCGACAACGACACCAGCAGAGAAATTCAGAGCCGCATTGTGGCAGGAAATCGAGCTTACTTGGACTCCGCAGAACTCTGTGATCGAACAAAGTTCGCCGTCACACGAAATTAACTATCTATAAAACGCTGATTAGACCGATAGTCCTCTATGGGCATGAAGCACGTGCAGAGGACCATCGCGCCCTCGGAGTTTTTGAACTGAAGCTGTTGCGTACCATCTACGGTGGAGTGCAGATGGAAGACGGGACTTGGAGAAGGCGAATGAACCACGAATTGCATCAGCTGCCGGGAGAACCAACCATCGTCCACACCGCGAAAATCGGGAGGCAACGGTAGGTGGGTCACGTCATCGGGATGTCGGATAGCAACCCGACTAAAATGATTCTCGAGAGTCATCCGACCGGTACAATAAGACGTGGTGTGCAGCGAGTTAGATGGGTCAATCAAGTGGACCCTTCGCAGAGTATGGAACTGGAGACATACAGCCATGGACCGAGTAGAATGAAGACGACTCATATGTGAACTCAGGCCTTAGTCTAACCGGTAAGGTAAGTAATGCTAGAAGGCCAGTATCTAGAAGGTGGCCAAAGCAGGAAAATGCGGTGGACAGAACATGTTGTAAGAATGCTGGACTGCAACTCCGACAAAAATGGCGATCGCCATGGATCTAATTTAGTACAAGAAGGCTAGAAAAACAGCGAGCAAGATGGGGTGATAGATCTATCCAGATATGAAATGATTGAAACGCGCTTTAGTTCGAAACGAGACTACTAACCCGCAGGAAGATGTGGCATGTAGGGGCGTCCATCCTTCGTTGTCTTTTCTGTTGACATCTGCTCCGTTTTGTACCAGGAATTCTACCATATCTAAGTTATCATCGATGCAAGCCTGTAAAAAAAGAAAAGCGAAAATCAAGTTAGAATCTTTATAAAACAAAGTTCTAGGTTTTTTTTCTTTTTTCCTATTGATGTATTTATTATGGATTAAAACAAAATTGAGTAGAAAATAAGAAATTTATACGTAGATCATGTTCATGATCATGATCTCGGTAAACGGCGAGTATCGACCAGTCGCGACCAAAGTCTGGAAAGCATCATTCTACAAAAGTTCTAAAAATATCTCCCCCCGAAAAACCAGAAGCCACAAGTGGAGCACAAACAGACGCTCCCGTTGTTAAACAATATCGGCACCAGCCAGCAGCGGCAACGGCGGTTCGATCACCAATCATTTACTGATTTTCTCCCTTCTTGCGTGCACCAAAACGTTTCACTTCGTTCCACTAAGACTATAGTCGCACTCACTCAATTAGATATTGGCCATGTCCCGCGCTCTCTAGAACAGCGCCGAACGCGGATAAATTCCAAAAATATACTTTCCACACTCTCAAGGTTAATTGTTCTGCGCCGGTTTGCGAGGCAGAAAGTCCGGAACTGATGACGGAGCGGTAGTATCCCGTCCCAGTTCGAACGAAAGTGGTCAATAAAAACGAAATGTAGATCATGTTAGGATCTGTCGTAGCCGAAACAGCCGGCGATATAACGGGGCGGGGTTTTCCCCAGTTTATAAAAGAGCAGATGGGATTAATCCAGATATTACTTACTGGTGTATTGCGAAAGGTCAGTCGGGTGATCGCAATAAGGTATTGCTTATGAAATTGATTCCTTCTTGTGAAGCGTGTTTGTAGGTAAAACTGCACATAGGGTAGCGAGCCACTTGGGCAGTGGCCGGTAATTTGGGCACTTTTCACTATACCTCAGACAAATCCAAACCATTTGACTTGAATTTTGTACATGGTTAGATATTGTACATATCTCACCACGTTCCAAAGATTGTGTCAATTGGTTCAAAATTGGCTGAGTTATAGCAGAAAAGTGCCCAAAATAGGAGCCCTGCCGAGATGGTTCCACTCCCCTATCTAATTTCTGATTTCCTAATCTGATTAAAAGTAAACTTATCTGTTGGTCGGTGCACTGAAAATGCAAGTAAGCCACAGGGAATGTACCATCTTTGGCAGCGAAGGATGAACCACGCGCGAAACAGCGGACAAGAATTGGAACTTGGCATGTATTAACCGAAGCTCAGTAGGGTAAACTGGCACATCTAGCCAATGAGGTATGCCGTATGAAGCTTGAGATCCTAGGACTGAGCGAGGTCCGTTGGCCAAACTTTGGAGAACACAGATTAGCGTCATGTCAAATTCTGCTATACTCTAGCCTACGGGGTGAACACGCTCGAGCGATATCCTCGCCACCGTGGAGTTGGGTTTGTGCTCAGCGCTCACGCCCACGCAGCGCTCATGAAGTGGAAACCTATTAATGAGAGGATAATTGTAGCCAGATTTAGAACACGGGTTCGAAACCTTACCATGATCCAATGTTACACACCAAACAATGCTGCCGAATTGCAAGACAAAGACAACTTTTACAGTCAACTGAATGCTGTCGTGTACGTGGACAAGATTCCGAAAGGTGATATCAAAATCCTCATGGGCGACTTCTACGCGAAGGTTGGTTCCGACAACTCGGACTATGAGCACGTCATGGGACGCCACGGTCTCGGAGAAATGAGCAAAAACGGAGAGCTGTCTGCAGAGTTTTGTGGCAACAATGACATGGTGATTGGGGGATCGCTCTTTCCCCATCGACCAGTGCACAAAGTGACATGGGTTTCCCGTGATGACGTCACGGAAAATCAAATCGAGGAGCAAAGGAATGCCAAAGCCACGATAGAGCGAGCGAAAACACGAGGAGCCGAAGCCGTAGCCTGTCAGCGCTGTTCAGCTCTCGAGAACAAGTGAAACACTCATGTCCGTCTACAAAAGAGCGTGGGCGGACTCCCTAGCCGACGAAGGCGAGAAAGCCGGCGACATTCGTCTCCTCTACGATGTTTCACGTCGCCTTAGTGGGACTAAGATGCATGCTACGGTGCCCGTGAAAGACACGTCTGGACAGTTACTGACCGACCCGGCTGACCAGTTGAAACTCTGGTTCGAGCACTTTGGATACCTTTTTCAAGTGTCAGCCACGCCATCAACATCCCAGCATGATCCGCCAATCCGACGCATTTCCCGTGTCAACACCGAAGCTCCATCAGTGCAGGAGATAGAAACAGCCATCCGTAGCATGGAATCGAACAGGGCCCCATGGGTCGATCGCATATCAGCTGAGATGCTCAAGGCTGACCCCGTAGTATCCGCACAACTACTGCAACAATTATTCTGCAACATATGGTGAACTGCAACATTTCCGGCCGACTGGATGCAAGGCGCCTTTGTAAAGGTACCCAAAAAGGGTGACCTGACTGTATGCGATAATTGGCGGGTATCATGTTACTGTGTATCGTTCTCAAAGTCCTCTGCAAAGTGATCCTTAACCGGAAACAGGAGAAGATTGACGCAACTCTCCGACGGCAGCAAGCAGGATTCCGTGCCGGACGATCTGTGTGGACCATATTGTCACGCTCCGTATCATTCTGGAGCAAATCAATGAATTCCAAGAGTCTCTCTACCTGGTGTTCATTGATTACGAAAAAGCTTTCGACCGCCTCAATCACTGAAACATGTGGGAAGCTCTCAGGCCCAAGGGTCTCCCTGAGAAAATCATCGGCCTCATTGAAGCACAGTACAGGGCATTATCGTGCAGAGTACTGCACAACGGTATTTTGTTCAATCCCATCCGGGCCGTTGCTGGAGTGAGGCAAGGATGTATACTATCACCGCTACTGTTCCTCATCGTAATCGACGAGATCCTGGTAGGTGCGATTGACCGTGAACCAAATCGTGGATTGCTGTGGCAGCCCATTACCGTGGAGCACCTAAATGACTTCGAATTGGCTGATGACGTTGCTCTCCTAACTCTAAGGCGCTCTGATATGCAGAGCAAGCTCGATGATCTTGCCAATCGCTCCTCGGCGGCAGGTCTTACCATCAACGTCAACAAGACCAAATCGTTGGATGTAAACACGGTCAACCCTTCCATCTTTACGGTAGTTCGGCAATCAGTGGAGAATATTGAAGCTTCCAATATCTTGGTAGCCAAATGGCGGCCGATGGCGGCACCAAGATCGACATAGGTGCATGGATCAAGAAGGCGAGGGCTGCTTTTGCGCATGGAAAAACAACCATATTAGTCGACGCACCAAAATCCGAATTTTCAACTCGAACGTGAATTCTGTGCTGCTATACGCCAGTGAAACCTGGTGTGTATCAGTGGAGAACACTCAACGGCTGCAGGTGTTCATCAATAGATGCCAGTGGTATATACTTCGTGCATGGTGGCCTCACAATTGCATCTCCAACGTGGAGCTCCATCGTCGATGTCATCAAAAGCCGATAGCGACAGAAATTCAGGAGCGAAAGTGGAGGTGGGTCGGCCACATTCTACGCAGGGGCGGAAACGAAATCTGCAAGCAAGCGTTAGATTGGAACCCAGCAGGACATCGCAGCAGAAGCAGACCCAGAGGCTCATGGCGGCGCTGCCTCAATAACGAAATCAAGCAAGTCGACAGAAATTTGACCTGGCCACAGGACAAGGCGATGGCTGCTGACAATCGCCCAGGATGGAAATCTTTCAATCCGGCCCTCTGCACCACCGTGGGTGCCCAGGACTGAAAGTAAGTAGTAAGTATTCCGTTCGACTCGATGTTCATAGAAAATCGATGGTGCTCTAGAGCAACCATTGGAAGTAAAGGGTTAAATAGGAAACTACATAGCAGGAAAATAGAACACGAAATGAACAAAATAATTTACAAAGCAGTAGAGGTATGCCAATCTGAATCGGCTACTAGCTATTACTAGCATGCTTGTTATAAAACACATGTTAATAATACTTATAATTCTGAATATTTGCGAAACTACATTCTAAAGCCCATTTTTTTTTAATTAAAAATCATTTGGCGGAAAATACAATAATCCAAATAAAATAAAGGATTCATTCTACTAGAAGCAAGAGTAAATCGTCCAGCAACAAAGTCAATCCAAATAGAGCAACTCCAGTCACAAATCTCATAAAATATCAAATTCATGTCCAACCCCATGCATTGGTACACTACTGCCTCTTGCACCTGAGAACGATATGTGTAAACGCCGTCGTCCCCAAACGGGGAGACCCGCTATAATTTATTGCACTATTTTGCGCTAATGAACCGGGTCTGTCGTCGCAGACCATTCGGCGTCGACCACCAACCAATACCCTACGCTAGAACAAAAAAAAACACAAAAATGTCCCCCACATTGAATACCCAGTTTACTTGGGACATAAATTGTCGGTCGACCCGTAAGAGTCACAAACTACTATACACATTTCAAGACCAACAATTGAAAAGGCCGCAACAACATTTTGTAAACAAACATGTTTCTGTCGACTTGAGGATTTTTGAAGTCCACCCACACATCTCACCACCACTAACAGAAAGCGCAAACATCAAGCTTTTTGTTAATGGTGGTGAGATGCATGGGTGGACCCCAGAAGGCCCTAAGTCGACAGGAACGTGTTTGTTTACGCAATGTTGATGCGGCCTTTTCAATTGTTGGTCTTGATTTGTCCATTTTAACCACCGCGCAGTGACAGAAATTGAGTATCATTGCACTTCATGTACATCCCGACTAGGTGGACGTGTTAAGATCATCTTTTCGGGCTACTGTGACAGAACCATCTAAAATATACCTATTTAATAAGAATATATTAGGAAATATTTTCTTGTAATTAATGTGGAACGAACTCACCAATCCACACTTACATCCGCCAATACGACTTCTTAATATAGAAAATCTTTCTCCAAGCTCCGACTCATGCAGGTATATAAGCATAGACATAAACTGATGAGCTCGTTACATATTTACAAGAAATACTGTTTCGGAACAGTGAACTGAGAACTAATCACGGTTCAAGTTAAAACTTTTACTACTTCTTCCTAGTCGGGATCACCCCAGCTACCAGGTGTCCTCTCATCGTGAATTAGTTACCACTGACGATGACGACGGCACGGTGGAGTCCATTACCCTCTCACAACGCCGCCGCCCTTTGCAGCACTTTCGATTGGGGTAGGTCACGTTTCTATTCACCCAGTCAGTCAGTCAGTCAGTCAGTCAGGCAGTGCCACAGACTGACGAACCGGTTCTCGTTCAGTAAAAAGTAGGTAGGTAGTGCCGTTTCCTCCACACAGAAGAAATCACATCAGTGGGACAATCCTTTCGTCAGCGTCTCAAATTCGGTCGACTTGTCAAAGTGAACCTCGTCGATCATCCGACCGGCGACGCGACTTCGTGCGTTCCATTATCGGCGGTAATAGCGTGTAAATGTAGCAAAATGTGTCTGCAAGCCGAGATATCAAGTTTCACCGCGCGCGATGATGCGCCACGGGACACCACGACGCGATACCACGGATATTATTATATTTGAAGAAACAATATAAAATTGCAATAATAATAAAAATAAACCGCACCATTATCTCAACGGCGAGCCGCTGCAGTGCACCTACCTAAACACCTAGTAGGTAGGTAGCCGTGAAATGTGTGTCGAACGCAAAGCGAACTCTGTACCCAGAGCCAGACACCTTGCCGTGCGGCCGCGGCCGGCCATCAACCAATCTTCTGTTGGGCACGGACAGTCAAAGTCAGACTCACCCGGCTGTCAGTTTACGAGTACAAGTGACGACCATCGAAATAATGCCCATGGTCGTCGGTTGTTAAAATAGCGGGGTGCTCTCTGCCGATTAGTTTGCAGTTTGCATCAGCAATGAGCGGTTTTGCATTATTTTGGGTGTACAGTACCAATGATCGTTGTAAGGACGGCTTGATTTACGCAGCTGCGTTTATTTTGAAGCTTGCGGAAACAGCAATAGCAATATAAGAGACAATTACGCACTGTTTACTGGCAGAGCTTGTAATTCAGTAAACCTGATGCGAATTGTCTATATGAAGAAGAGTGGCTTAAATTTGTAGAGATGTATCTGGATTTACTTTGATAAGTGATGCGAATCAATATCTATTTAGGGGCCGTTGATAAACCACGTAGACTTTTTGGGGGAGGGGGGGGGGGCGGTCTGCCCAAAGTCTACGCTCCATACAAATTCCAAAATTTTTGTATGGACAGAAGTCTACGAGGGGGAGGGGGAGGTCTGAGATGGTCAAATTTTGGTCTACGTAATTTATGAACAGCCCCTTAGACAAAAAATATTTATTCCTTCGCGATCAATTCTACTGTAAATTACAATTTACGACGATACTTGTTACGGGCTTTAAATATTAATTGAGTAAGTCGATTATGCAAACACGACTTAATTTATAATAACTAGATAAATACAGAGTTAAAAAAAATTTCAATGAATACAATCAACGTGAATTTTAAAAATTCTAAACTGAGGGATACATATACATTTATTTGTTCAACATCACATTTAAGGACAAACTTCTTAACATCCCGCTTTAACAGTGCATCAAAACTTCAAACGCACAAATCTCAAGAAGCAAGCTTCACACAACAAAGTATTCTATTATTCTGTTCTTGCTCACTTGTAATAAGTCTAAAATAAGAAGATCAGGTGCGCTGGTTTTGTTTACGAAGAGATTTGTGCTCTCGAAATCGTGAGTAGGTGCCAAAGTTGGCCATTGTGGCGGCCATGTTGGAATTCTAACAAGTCTGTCCTTAAGGCTGCCGCTCTCCATCCTCGGTCGCGCCCAATGCTCGCCAGGTCACGCTCCACCTGGTCCGCCCATCGTGCTCTCTGCACTCCACGCCTTCTTGTGCCAACCGGATCAGTAGCAAATACTAGCTTTGCAGGGTTGTTGTCCGATATTCTTGCAACATGCCCTGCCCACCGTATCCTTCCGGCTTTGGCCACCTTCTGGATGCTGGGTTCGCCGTAAAGTGCATGCGAGCTCGTGGTTCATCCTTCTCCGCCACACACCGTTCTCCTGCACACCGCCGAAGATCGTCCTTAGCACGCGTCGCTCAAAAACTCCGAGTGCTTACAGGTCCTCCTCGAGCATGGTCCATGTCTCGTGCCCGTAGAGGACCACCGGTCTTATTAGCGTTTTGTACATGGTGCATTTGGTGCGTGGTTGAATCTTTTTCGACCGCAGTTTCTTCTGGAGCCCGTAGTAGGCCCGACTTCCACTGATGATGCGCCTCCGAATTTCACGGCTCACGTTGTTGTCAGCCGTCAGTAAGGATCCGAGGTAGACGAATTCCTCCACCACCTCGAAAGTATCCCCGTCTATCGTAACATTACTACCCATACGGATCCGGTCGTTTTCGGTTCCGCCTACCAGCATGTACTTTGTTTTTGAGGCATTCATCACCAGTCCGACCTTTGCTACTTCGCGTTTCAGGCGGGTGTACAGCTCTGCCATCGTTCCAAATGTTCTGGCAATAATGCCCATGTCGTCCGCAAAGCACACAAATTGACCGGATTTTGTGAAAATCGTTCCCCGGCTGTTGAGCCCGGCTCGTCGCATCACACCTTCCAGAGCGATGTTGAAGAGTAGGCATGAGAGTTCATCACCTTGTCGCAGTTCCCGGCGAGATTCGAATGGATAGTTCACCCGAAACCCTTACGCAATTTGCACATCGTCCATCGTTGCTTTAATCAGTCTAGTCAGCTTCCCAGGAAAGCCGTTTTTGTCCATGATTCTCCATAGCTCTGCGCGGTCGATACTGTCGTATGCCGCTTTGAAGTCGATGAACAGGTGATGCGTTGGGACTGGTATTCACGGCATTTCTGGAGGATTTGCCGTACGGTAAAGATCTGGTCCGTTGTCGGTCGGCTTGATAACTTCCCACGAACTCATTCGTTTTATTTATTTATTTATTTATTTATTATATATCTTCATCTGACCTACTCGGGTCTTAATGAAGTGTGGCTGGGAAAAGCCTCAATCAGGCATAAAAACCCGCATCTTTCCACACAAATAACACGTTAAAACAAGTACAATAAAATATTATCACAGAATAAAAATTAATTAAAGCTAACATTATAAAACAAAAAATCGTACGAAGCACATCAATTAAAATCAAACTGTTCAAATACATTATTAAAGTTTACAATCATAAACCTAATGGGATCATGCTGTCCATATCGGCTGTTACGAGGATCCAAGTAGAGGAAATTGCGGCGTCGTAGAGGTCTTTCTGGAACATATATTGGAAGCTCGGACAGTAAAGATGGAGCATCAATCTCGCCATTCAAAAGCTTTCCTATGAAGCTGGATTGCATTGACGACCTCCTTATCGCTAAAGTATCCAGCCCCAAAAGCATACACCGGTGCTCATATGGCGGAAGATGAACAGCGTCACGCCAGGGAAGGCTCCGAAGAGCTAATCGCAAAAATTTACGTTGCACAGCTTCAAAACGGTCAATCCAATTCTGACTATACGGGCACCAAACTACTACTGCCGATTCCAAGATGGAGCGAACTAAAGCACAGTATAGAGATTTAAGGCACAAAGGATCTCGAAACCCATCAGCAATCTTGAAAATGAAGCCCAGCTGTTTATTCGCTCTAGAAAGCACATCATCGTAATGCGGCCTGAAAGTCATCTCCGTATCCAGTATCACTCCAAGATCCTTGATTTCCTTTTTGCGTTCCAGCGTTTCACCTGATAATGAATAGTCAAAATGGATAGGATTCCGTTTCCTGCAAAAAGTAATTGCAAAGCATTTTGCCACGCAAAGTTCTAAACCATTTCGCCTGCTCCAGCATTCAAAAGAGCTTAACGCTTCCTGTAGTGTAACGCAGTCTTCAATACAGGTGATCACGATGAAGATCTTCACGTCGTCCGCAAAGAAAATACGTTCGCCGCGGGGCAGTACAAACGCTACGTCGTTGATGAACAGCGAAAATAATAGTGGTCCAAGATTACTTCCTTGGGGCACTCCAGAGGGAATGGAAATAGAATCCGAATGAGTCAACCCGATACGCACTTTCATAGACCGGCCAGATAAATACGAGTCAAACCATCTGACAAAGCCATCTGACATTCCCAGTTTTCCAAGCTTATTGAGTAGCATGCTATGGTTCACGCGATCAAACGCCGACTTAAAATCCGTATAAATCGCGTCCACTTGTTTTCCAGCATCCATTGAACGAATACAAAGTGAAGTGAATTCGACGAGATTAGTAGCCACTGACCGTTTCGGGAAAAAGCCATGTTGTGCCGTAGATATGTAGTTCTTACATGATTCAAAAAGAACGTTTTTCACGATAATCTCTAATAGTTTCGAGCATGCGGCTAGAGATGTTATACCTCTGTAGTTGGCAATATCACGCTTGTCGCCCTTCTTGAAAACAGGGGAAAGAAAGGAGGTTTTCCAACCAGCCGGAAAGGTTCCTTGTTGTAGCGAGCGATTAAACAGCTTCATCAGCGGCATCATAAAAGCAGCGGAACACCTTTTCAAAAGCGATGACGGGATGCCATCTGGTCCGGGTGATGTGGAATATTTCAACTTTCGGATAGCACCAAGAACGTGTTCTTCAGTAACATCAAATACACCGAAATCGATTACATCCGACGGCGTATCACGGATTGCCTCAGCGACTTGTGTGGGCGTAACATCAACGCTCGAGAAGGCAGCCTTGAAGTGTCGCGCAAAAAGGTTGCATTTACCAGTAGCAGTCTCCACAGATGAATCCCCATAACGCATGACAGTCGGTAGTCCATCTTCCTTCCGCTTAGACTTCACAAAGGACCAGAAACGTTTTGGATGAAGCCGGAGATTCCTCTGAACTCGGTCAACATATCGAGCGTATGAAAGACGATTGTAGCTAGTGTACTTGTTACTGGCAAACACAAAGCAACGTTTCAGCTGTGGAGAACGGTTACGTCTATATTTTCGAAGAGCTGACCTTCTTCGCCTCTTTAATTTGCGGAGATGTCGATTCGTCCAGGGTGGTTTCAACGGAGGACGCTGAAGTGGTACATGCAGCTCAATAATCCGACGAACTTCACTGCCGAACAATTCCACCATGTCATCCAGGTCACAGTCTGAGTCCAAAAACCGCCAATCAACAGATAAGAGTTCGTTGGTGAGCATTTCATAATCAGCACGACGGAAATCGAAAAGTGCACCAACAGGAACTTGCTCGTACTTCACCGGCAGGGACATCGCAATATCGATTTCAATTGCAGGGTGAGCGGAATCGATACCAACGAGCGATTCGGCAGCTTCGGAAAGGCGGCAGGCTGGCAACGACGTGTCATTCACCAAAACCAAATCAAGAATACCACCACGCGCATTTTTTATCGAGTTAATTTGCGTCAAGTTATGGAAGCAAAACCCATCGTAAAGCACGCTACCAGCTCCCGAGAGATTTGAACTTCTGCTATCAATCTTTAGGCCGCCATCCTCAGAGGGTAACCAAAGCATTTCGGAATGATTGTAGTCACCACAGAGAAGGGTGAAGTCGTGTTGGTTCGAACCGGACATGACAGATTCGATTGAGTCCAAGTGCTGCTGAAGCAGAGAAACGTCGTTTTTGAGATCAGGAGGTAAATACAGTACTCCAACACTGACAGCAAACCCACGAAGAAGGACCTTCACCCAAAGCTGCTCCAAACAACTACTAACCGGCGAAGGGTCAACACAAGAATTAAATCTTGTTGAAACAGCCACCAGAACACCACCACCTCTCGTTTTCCTACTGTTAAGCCTACTGCGATCGGTTCTGTAAACTGTGTATGCATTCCCAAATAGCTGAGTTGATAATATAGCGTTATCGAGCCAAGTTTCAGTTAACACTATGATGTCATAATCAACCTCCGCGACTGCTAAGAAGAACGTATCGATTTTCGAACGAAGCCCTCTGGTATTTTGATAATAAACTCGTAGTTGTAGTGGTCCACAGCTAGATTCAGCGTTCGTCAATCTATGATGCTCGGCAGACACCATATGTGCAGACCAAGAAGCACGTTCATCATCCTGGCAATGATGTCCATGGTCAGCTGGAGTCAATGAACTAGGAGCGGGAAACGTTACAGGAAGCGCATTGTTCAAATGCAGGTTGTACTTGCCTGATAATCGGTGTCGGAAGACCTCATCTCCAGTCTCAAACACAGGACCAGGACGACTGCTGGTCGCTGGCTGGAATGGCACGACTGTGTTGAGCGGATAAGAGGCTTCCTTAGAGCTTGAGGCAAGTGTGCGTCCCGGTGGTTGGCTACGGAGTGGTGAGGGCCGTGATGAACTGCAAACGTGGCAACTGGAATCAGCGAGGCGACTGGAAGCGGGAGGTTTTTCAGGTAGCGAACTGTTCAAAATTGATGCATACTTGCCTGGAAACGGGTTCCGGAAGACCTCATTTCCTATCTCAAACACAGGACCGGGACGACTGCTGGTCGCTGGCTGGAATGGCACGACTGTGTTGAGCGGATGAGAGGCTTCCTTAGAGCTTGAGGCAAGTGTGCGTCCCGGTGGTTGGCTACGGACACACGATGGCAGATGATCTAGGATAGCACTTTGTAGGCAGCATTCAAAATAGTGATCGCCCTGATGTTCTCACATTCCAAATGGTCGCCTTTCTTGTGAATGGGGCAGATTACCTCTTCCTTCCACTCCTCCGGAAACCGGTTCATGAATTATGAGCGATCTCGCGTATTTGGAGTGCCGGATAAAGGAATCGCGGGGCCCAAGGCAAACCTTGTAAAGGGGACCGCAAAAGCCAAGTTTTGACTTTTGAAAGAATAAACAAAAGATTTGCTTTTTTTTAATCTTGTAATTTAAAATGCAAAACTTTTGTGAAATAGGGTATTTGTTCCCTTCTTAAGCATGTGGTTCCCATTTCCATCCTACAAAAAAAGGAATGAAGCGCTGTTTGTTTTGTTTCTTATTTTTGTATTTTTTGGATAGAAGTGAGTACCCATGGAAACAAAACGATCGGAATCAATCGGTGCCGTAATCGCTGGTTTTCGAATAGGATGAATATGGGAGCGTGAGAATAATGATGGCACACATATCCTATAAACTTATCATTCTTTTCTGCGAGTTTCTTCCTCTGGTCTGGAGGAAATTGAATTGCAAAATAAATTGTCGTTTTTCATTCGCCTAATTTATTTTATTACACTTTTGCACTTCAAGGAATTCCTCCATATATAGCACTTCAAGGAATTCCTCCACAAATTGCTACACCAAATCTCCAGTTAATCTTTCAGGGATTCCTTCAAAAAGTCCCCCAGAGATTTCTACCGCAGGAATTGCTCCTGGAATTCCTCCAAGTATTCCTCGAGAAGTTTCTCCAGGAATTCCTAAAGGAATTTTTCTAGGGATTCCTCCAGTAACTGATTCTGGAATTCCTCCAGGAATGCCTTCAGCAACATCTCCAGGAATATCCGAAGAATTTTCTTCCGGGATTCCCCCTGGGATTTCACCTGGGATTCCTCTAAGAATTCCTTCAGGCATTCTTCCAGACATTCCTCCGAAAAATTCTCCAAACATTCATTCAGGCATTCCTTTAGTAATTCCCCCAGGAATTGCTTCATGGATTCCTCCATAAATTCCACCAAGAACTCGCCTAGAAATTTCTCCAGGAATGTGTCCTGAATGGTTCAGGAATTCTTCTAGAGATTCCTTTAGGAATTACTTCATTGATTCCTCCAGTAATTCCTCCAGCGATTTCTCCAAGGATTTCTCCAGGGATTCCTCCAATAAGAATAAGAATTCTTCCAGGATTTTTTTATCTGTATTAACTAGATTTTTAGCCCTAGGCTAGTTCATCTCGGGACCCACGCTTTATTTCCCTTCCGAAGGAAGAACTCACGTTTTATGAGTTTGTCGGGAGTGGGATTCGATCCCAGGTCCTCGGCGTGATAGTCAAGTGTTCTAATCATCACACCAGGTCCGCTCCACTTCCAGGAATTGCTCCAGGGATTCTTCCAGGTATTTTCTTCAGAAATTCCTCCAAGAACTAATCTAGGGATTTTTTTTTCCAGGAATCTCTTGAAGAATTGATTCTAGTGATTTCTTCAGGAATTCATCCAGGTATTCCGCCAGGAATTCGTTCAGAAGTTGCACCAGACATTTCTCCAAGAATTCCTCTAGGAATTGCTTCAGGGATATCTTCAGGATTTCCTGCATGGATTCCTCTAGAAATTTCTTCAGGAATTCCTGAACATATTTCTTCAGTGATTTCTCCAGGTAATTTATCTAGGAATCCCTCCAAGGATACCACCAGGTATACTTTTAGAAATTCCCCCAGGGATCCCTCCAGGAATTCCTCCAGAGCTTCCTTCAGGCATTTCATAGAATTTCCAGGAATTCTCCTAAGGATTGCTCCGGAAATTCTTCCAGGGATGCCTACAGGAATTCCTCTAGTGATACCTCTCAGGATCTCTTCAAACATTTATTCACGGATTTCTTCAGACATTCCAGCAATCCTTCCATTATCATTTGCAGGGATTTCCGAATTTCTCCAGGATTACCTGTAGATATTTTTTTTGAATTACTACAATTTCTAGAATTGTATTGGAATTGCTTATGATAATTGAAGAGGGTTGCATACAGAAGCCAGGGAATTTTTCCAATATCATGCAGGTATTCTTTAACAATTATCACCAAGAAATCTTTTAGTAGTCCTGCAAAGGAATTTCTTCAAAAATTTATGCTGCGATTCTTTCAGGAATAGGTATATCCTGAGATTGTTTTTTCTTTCAAGAAATCTTTCAAGAAGTGACCCATTGATTTTGTTAGGGAACTCCTGCAGAGTTTCTTCTATAAGTTTTTTTTTCAAGAATGTTTAAAGGGTGTTCCTGTAGAAAGCCCTTCAGCCTTTCTTCCAAAAATTGTCAAGACACTCTTTCAGAAACACCCATAAGAACTTCTCAAGAGTTCCTTTAGGGATTGCATCAGGAATTCTTACACTACGTCCTCCAGGGATTATTCCAAGCAACACAAATGTCACAGAGGCGTCACGAAAGCACTGGTCAGTCACTTTGACTTACTTTCAACAAATAAGTACTTACATGCCAGAAGCATTTTCAGACATTTTCCAGGGGATCCTTCGAAAATTCACTCAGGATAAACTTGTTTTGAAATTCTTCAAGGGTTTCCTCCCGCAATTTCTCTAGGAAATGTACCAGGTTTTTTTTTTTCCTAAATTCCTCCACACATTTCTTTTTGAATACATTCCAGCAATTCGTTCAGGAGTTCCTTCAGGTGAACTTCATAATTTTTCCAAGAATTCCATTATTTGCGAAATCTCCGGAAATACCTCCAGAAAATACTTTAAGAATTCCTCCAGAGATTCTTACAAAGATCCCTCGAGGGTTTCCTCCAGTGATATTTTCAATGCTCTTACGAGAATTTATTCAAAAATTCTACCAATGATCGTTCCGGGAATACGTCAATTGACATTTCTATGGAATTATACTCTTATGAATGTATAAACTCGTATATACAGTATTGAGTATAGAAAACTGCTTATTTTTAGAGGTATAGAGATCCAGAACATTACAAGATTAGTTACAAGCATAGACAAACTAGATGATGGATTACTAAAAGAACTCCAGTCCTAGAAGACATTATGTAAACATTTCAAAAAAATAGTTCGGACGAGTTTCCATTATGTTCTATTGGCTTCTTTAGTGATGTTGAGATAATTCCATATTCTGAATCTGCATGCAAAACTGAGCCGAAATCCAAATTTTCATCAATTCTGGTGCCCGGGAACCTTTTTAAAAATCAATTTGAAATTTGTATGGGAGCGATTTGTCGAATCACCACTCGTCGCATTTTGTACTGAGCGGAGCTGTCAAGCAGTCGCCCAGCTGTGAAAAGGTGATTTCAAAAAATCTCTTGGAAATTGATTTTAGGTACCAAAATAAAGTTCTAAAAATCTGAAAAAAAATCATAGCGGCTCAGAAAAAGGTGCTCTTTTGTTAAAAAATAAAATATATTGATTTTTTCTTAATTTAAAAACCCAATTGGAGAAAATATTAAAAGAAATTATAAATAAAATTCTAGGTTAGTCCTGAAAGGGTTCGTAATTTTTCCAGAAGAGTTCAGCAATGATTTCTTAGGAAAGTTTTGTAGATATTAAATAGCCATCACTACCAGCAGCACGCTGAATGTGTTCAACTTATTGTCCAATTACAGCAGCGTGACTGCTGAAGAGTTAAATAATGCCTTTAGAAAAAAAAGTTTTAATATTGAATTTCGTCGTGTTGCGTTTCCTTTTTATAAGCTGTTACGTATAAATTTGCTAAGGCTGATCGAACCACAAGCACCCACAAGTATTTGCTAGGTATCTTGTAATAAATCCCAAATATACAATTATTTCTTTTCAGTAGTTCAGTGTTGTCAGTTTCTTTTTTTTTTTTTTTTTGTAGAGTGACCAGAAGTGACCAGCTGATAGCAAAGCCTGGACCCTTTCCCAACTTTCCCCCTACTAGGACCAATACTCACGATGGACTAGACGATGTCGTCAACTTGAGCAAAGTGTGTAGTGATTAGCATTGGGTCGTAGTAGTTTTTAAAAATATGTACTGTTTTTAACTTTTCCCATCGCACTAGTGTTTTGATCGATTGGAAGCTCCAAAGATGATTTGATAATTGAACAATATTTCAATAATCGAAAATCTCAGAGGTCATTGAACAACATTCGGAGAGAAAAAAAGCTGTCTATGTTAACGCCTTCAGAGTACTATTCTTAAGAAATATACAAAGAGCAAAAAAATGCGTCGTAGCTAATTTTTAAAGATTTGATATTTCTGAAAATTATTCGAAGACAGCTACCAGAGCTAGCGTTTTTAGCCGATATGGGCAACTAGTTTTTCTGACAGCTTCCCCAAACAATAATCAGATAATATCCTCAGTTATTTTATAAAACATTCTGAAAATTATTTCAAGCTGATTACCGTCGTGCGGGGCTTCTTTATACACTTTTTCATGGTTTTTCAACTTTATGACATTATAACTCCCAGTCTAGTGAACGAATTTCCGCAATTTTTATACACAATACACGGTGTCAAAATTTCGATTATTATCGAACATTCATGTACCTCGGATTTTTCTTCGAAAATGATTAGTATTTGGGCTATATATTCATAATCGGAAAACTAGAAAATGTTTCATCGGCGAAAATTTTTCCATACATTTTGTATGGGACGTTTTTTGGGCTAAAATATTAATTAATGATTTTTAGTATGGAAAATAGCTAAAAACTCATCTAACTCAAATTTTCCCCGACAAAATATTTTCAAATTTTGCATTTATAAATAATAGCCAAAATTCTAACATTCTATGAAGAAAAATCCAAGGTACATGAAAGTTCGATAATAATCAAAATTTTGACACCGTGAATAATTGTGAGTATGTATGTAGGATGTATGCAAAATTTGAGCTAAATCCATCAATACACAAAAAAAGTTGTTCATACACCAATCGGACACATCTCATATAGAACCGGATGGGGGCTACTTTGGACATTTTTATCTACAACAAAATTGCATTTCAAATTCCAGGGTTATTTGGAAAACTACATTGTACCAATACTGTAGTATACTGTATCATACATAATTTCAATAAAAATATGCGTTTTAAGATGGTTCTGTGCTGCCTTTGGTATTATGAGCAGCGAGAAATTGCTATATAGATAGCCTGAAAAAAGGGACCATCAATCCTTTATTTGGGTGAAACGGTCATTTATAACGTATAACGATACAAATATTCGATTGCATATGCTACGTTGATACATTTTGAATGAATTGAGCAACCCTTTGAAATTTATGAACTGTAGAAACAATGCCTACAGACCAAATGTTCTGATACGTTATGTATATTATAATGGTTTATTTGGTGTTTTTTTCGCGTCCTGACAAGCGATAAACGGTCTGTTTGAAAAATAATTTCAACCAAATGAAGGGAAAACTATTACTTCATAATAGTTCCTAAGACATCAAACAGATTTGAACCATATTTTGAATTCAAAAAATCCATATTCAAAAGTGTCCAAAGTAGCCCCGCATTTCAAAAGTAGCCCCGCACGACGGTACCAATAGTGTCAATAACCGATGTTAGTCATTGACAGTACCAGCATCATCCCCAAATAACTCTCATATTAGTGTTGGATAACACTTTTTGAGCTTCCATTCGATGCTGTAAAGAAATTAGTCAAACCGTTTATGTCAAAATATAGTCTATAATGTATCAAATTGTGTTCCTAATTTCGCTAGTCGTCTTCTGCATATCTGTGATCATCTCAGTCCAAAGTAATATTATATCCACCGTAATCCTTTACATTGTCAACCGTCCGAAGTCCTAAAGAAACATGTAACTAAATTCCTGCTTTTTTTGGTCAGTGATATAATACCGTCTAAGATATAAAAACAAAAAAGTTCAGTTAACCGATTTTTGTCAAAAATAAAAATGATAATGGTTATTTGTCAACATCCCTACAAAACCTATAAAAATAAGAAACCCAAATATAAACTCCTAAAATCAACAGTTTTATCTTTACCCAATCAGTCCATAATTGTCTAATTGTAATGAATCTCATCTGTAAGGCTGTAAGTCAACTTATCCTAGCGTCCCCTGGCCTGTGTACTAACGAATTCAAGTGATGAATGATGAGGGTAACGCAAAGACCTCCCCTACCCTCTCTTGCGGTACGGTAAATTTAACAATTGTTATTAAATTTGAGAAAATTCAAAGAATGCAAAGATTAGGTCTATGCAAGCTGAATTATAACTTGTTTTTGACTTGTGATAACTGCACAACGGATACTCCTTTGGTTCCCATTAGCACTTTCGGCGATTCCTTCACTTGCGCTCAACTCGTAAACTAGATGTATCTAGCTCTAAGTCCAAGCGGTGGTGAATGAACTGGCGCTAAAGTGCTAATGGGTTAAGCCCTCCCATCGCGTCAAGATCGAATATCCAGGGGGAGGGCTTTTCAGTAGTTCAGTGTTGTCAGTTTCTAAAGTCATATGATTTTATTTAATAGACAACACTTGATGCCAATACATTCAATTCTGTTTTTACGCGATTTTTGGTTCCGCGTAAAAAAAATCGCGTAAAAAAAGCCAGGGATGGGAACACTCACTTGGAATGATTCACACTCACTTTGTGTTTTCTCAGCTAAGAAGCATGCTATCAAAAAACAGTGTATGGAGCACTTTTACCTTTTGATTTTATCTAAAACTTTGCCGAATGCATTAAGGGTCGCACATGCATACCAAAGTCGTGAGACGGCTGTGAAGGCGAGTCTCCACGAGGTGAATGTAATTTGTAATGTCTTCAACGCTCTGTCACGACTTTGGTATGCATGTGCGACCCTTACTTTATTCGGGAAAGTTTTAGATAACACAAAAAGGTAAAAGTGCTCCACACACTGTTTTTTGATAGCATGCAGAGCTGAGAAAACACCAAGTGAGTGTAACTTTTTCCAAGTGAGTGTTCCCATCCTTGAAAAAAGCTTTCGAAACTTTTTTTTTTATCGGATCGTCTTCAAATGTTGACAGGGTATCAAGGATGCTGGTAGAAATTTGAGCCCTGTCGGAAAGAAATTGCGACTAGGAGAGAAGAATCTTTCTAAAAGTACATCGCGTAATTTCGAGAAAATCGTGTAAAATAAAACCGCGTAAAAAGATCGTGTAAAAACAGAATTCAGTGTATGAAGTTCTCTGACCATTCGAGTTTGATAATGTCTTATGTAACAGACATACTTGACCCAATTTAGATCTGCTTGAGCAGTGTTTCCAGTTATCAACACAATTTTATCTCACTTTTGAAAATCCCCAATGATTCCTAACATGTATTTTATTTTTGCTTTATCTTTTTTCTAACAATCGCTGTTGTACCGGTATCTTAAAGCAAAGGGTTGAAAGTCTCTTTAATAAAGGGCCAAGGGCTGAAAGTCTCTTTAATAAAGACAAATCAATCAATCAATCAATTAAAGCAACAAAGCCCCTCCCCCCTTAATGAACTATTAGGCAGCATCCATTTATTACTTAACGCTAAAGTCGATTTTTTACCCCCTCCCCTTCCGTTACGCTTTTTTGTATAAAAATCCTTTTTTTGTAGGGACCGTAACGCTTGGAGATACTTCCCCTTACCTCTAGAGCGTTACGTAATTTGTGGACGGCGTACTTTGTGATTAAGTTGGTTAATGCACCGGTCTAGCAAATATGCAGTCGTAGGTTCAAATCCTACCAGAACATGAGTTTTTTCATAAGTTAATTTTATAGTATTCTTTTATTCTTTGAATAAGAAAGTATCCTGGAAGAAACGCATAGGAGAAATCCCGGAAAGGATCCTTAGGGTAATCATTGATAAAATTAAAGCGGAATTTCTGGGAAACTGCAATATTTCTTGTACAGTGGCGTTTCGGTTTTATCACTAGTCGTTTTAATCACTACTCGCCCAAATTCACGGTTTTCTGCTCGATTATATCACCATTTTCATTTCGTTTTTATCACACTTGTTTTAAAACATTCCGAAATCCATATAAAATCAATACAGCATTGTCCAGTCCACCAAAACAGTTTAAATATATAAGCTACGACTTATATATTTTGCAGCTGAACGATTTTGGACTAAAAAATTACGTTTATTTCTCGTTTCGCTAAATTCACGGTTTCGTTTATATCACGGTAAAATTTTTTTTGACCGTGATAAAACCGAAAAACCACTGTAGCGATTTTCATTGAGAGTATATTCTTGGATGGGCTCACAAAAACCTTTAAAAAATACGGAAAACTTATGTTTAAGAACAAACGGCTAGAAATCCCGCATCAACAGTGCATCAGAACTTCAGACGCACAAATCAAGCTCAAACAACAGTGCATGTTATTATTCTGTTCTTGCTCACTTGTAATAAACTTAAAATGAGAAGCTCAGGTGCGCTGGTTTTGTTTACGAAGAGATTTGTGCCCTCGAAATCGTGAGTAGGTGCCAAAATCAGCAATTGTGGCGGCCATTTTGGGATTCTAACAAGTCTGTCCTTAAAATATTAACATAGTTGGTAACTTTTTCAGGGGAAAAATCATGAATATCGTTCACCGTTCAATGTTTTTGGCACCGAAACGTAGGGACGAAAACTGAACGGTGCCTGCAAAGACTAACTTCCACCAATCATATTTAAATGAAATTACATTGAAACATCGTCTATTTGGATTAAGAAATGTAGTCCACAGATGTAAGATTTTTTACTGTAAACTTTTTGACGTCTAATTGTTTGTGATCTTGGTGATGACAATGATTGAGTCTTCACACAAATAGTATGCTCGCATAACGATACATACTAATTTAAATGACATCAAATTAACTAATCATGAACTAACGTTAATGTACACTGCTAAGCATTCACCTCAAACCGTAAACACCCAAGTAACAATTTTACTTTTGTGGCAATCCTGAAGTAATTTCTAAGATAGAATCATAAAACTTAGCAATAAAGCTCTTTGTTCTGCAAATCTGAGATAAAATAGGTATAAAACATCCATAAGACTAATCTGGCCCACTCTTCAGGAGATCTTCAAAGCTGCTTTTGAAGACTGCTTTGAAACTAGTTGTATTTATGTACATGCGCTGATGATTGATTATAAGAACTTTATGAAACTTTAACAAGAATATCTTGAGGCATGTTGATCTTATAGCTGTCTTTCTCAAAAGTGTCAACAGTGCATAATAAATGAAATCTTTTACCTAAGCGTTATGCAGGTGCAAACAAGTTTCATGGATGAAATATTAATTGAACTGCGAATTAATTTTCATCAAATTGAAATGGATAAAACATTTAAATTGCCCGACAGATCATTGATGACAGTGAATCGAAATTTTCCGTGCCATACCCTCTTTTTCGTTGATATGCCACCCAAAACATACGAAAATTACAAAGCGCCTCAAAAATAATATCAATCATTAATATACGAAGACATAAATTTTCTTTAAAAACAAAAGGCTACGCCACTTTTTCAATTCTTTCTAAGCATGGCTGCCGTTCCAAGCGAACAAAACTCATGCAGCCGCCATCAATTGTTATTACCTTTAATCCAAACCCCCTCAAAACAATGATGGAACCAAGTCACCTTGCATGAACGCTACAGCCTTTATTGAAGATTGTTTTTACTAGTTATAATCTTAAGGCAGATTTGTTCGTCTTAAATGAAACTTATTCGTTTTATACAAGAGCAACAGCCTTTGACAATTGTTTGTTTACGTTTTCGATGCTAGAAAGTTGTCTCGGTACATTTCGCGGTGTTTCGCGTCAAGATGTGCCAATTCTATTTTGTTTCCCTGTATTTTTGCTATTAATAATAAAGTGCAACTTACTACAATTACACTATTTGGGATAAGCTTGACCAGAGTCACAGTAAGTACCCATTTCATTTCCGATTCGCATAGCTATGGCCTGTGTGAGAAACTGGTTGAAGGCAGGACGACAGCAGCCAGCTACTCGCATTTTTGATTGGCCGTAAAATCATTATTTCGTTGACATGATTACTTTTTAGCGCAAGAATGGCTAAATTATTAGTGAGCAAACATGTTTATGTGTTTATATTTGCATGAGAACGCGGTTTTTCAACAAATTTGTTACATTCATTATTTGGATTGAAAAATAGTTCGTTGTCTTATCATTATTTCGCATAGTTCTTGTTCCAGAGTAATGGCTCTAGCTCAAGAATAGAAGGCTTCAAGAAGTTTTTAAAGGAGGATTAGTCAGATGAAATGCACTTGAATAAACGAAGCATAAACTTTTAATAAAATATGTTGATGTTATGTGTTGAAAACAACTTCAAATATGCCTTAAAACTTATTATAAGATTTAATGCTCTTGTAAATTCAGTTGTTTTATGCGCGAATTTCAAAATTAACTTGAAGATAACTTAAAAACCGCAAACGAACGAAGATTGTTTTCTCTTGATAAAAACAACTATAAATGTTTCATGAATTGATCATGCTCTGATAAAGCTTCCATAAAAATAATCAAATCAAAAAGGAATTGAAATTGTTACTTGGGCAATGTTCCAAATCCACAGCAAGTGGGCGTTTTCCAATTTGCCAAACACGATACATTGTATCAACGCAACGACGGGGAGTTTAGTCTCTCGGACTCGATAATAACCGATCCGGCGCGTGTTGGCCACCATAATATTGTAGCACATGTGCAGCGTAATGAGACAGCTAGGGGCTGTCCATTAATTACGTAAGGGAATTTTTGCGATTTTCTGATACCCCCTCCCCCCTGGTAAGATTTTTTGTTTGAGAACCCAAAAATTTTTGTATGGCGCGTAAGATTTCTCAAAGCCCCCCTCCCTCCATAAACCCTTACGTAATTAATGGACAGACCCTAGCTAGCTAGCAGCGCAGCAGCGGTGCGGTAGTGGGTGGTCTACTGCTGTTGCTGCTGCTACCACTCATTATCGATCATCATCGTGTGGCAACTTGTGCAACGCTTGACCATCATTGCAGCACGCGTAGACGAAACTCATTAGAGTTTTGCTTGCATATGCCAAAACACTGCCCGATTCTATTTTTAACCTAGGAAAATTTAGTCGTAGTTCACGAGGATGCGTAGGTGTATTTGCTGATGATGGATAACTGCTCAATACTCATCCGATATGAATTGTGTATCACTAAACGGCTAAACGCACGAGATCTTATAACGTACAACAGCCAGTAATGGGACCATTTAGCTAATCCTGTGCAGATGTTTTAGCGAAGTGAGGTTTACACTAGGTCAACCCCGACAAGCGTCGTACGTTGCGTTGCAATGCATTGCAAAGATTCTCTGTTTGAGATCTCCCAGACGCGCCAGCAGCCAGCGGTTTGCGAGGATAAGACGATAATTTATATCTGTAGTCGCTGCAGCAGCGACGACCACTCGATTGCATGTCGATCCAATAAATTGAGGTGTTTTACGCTCACACCCTCGCCTTATGGCTGCCGGATGGCTTTCGGTAGCAACATCTTGTGTTCCGTGTTCCGATTCGGTAGCAACTTGTTCATGGGGTCGTATATGGAGAATGGGATGTCACATAAATTTCCCCCGTCGCGATATTGGAACAGTGCTGCCAGCTGATCGAATCAACATCATGTTATGGCGGAGAAGTACAGCGTGGGAACAGATAATCTGCCTTAAAATACGACTTTATACCACTTCTCGTTTTATCGCGCTCAAGCGTTAACGATGGGGGAGAAGAGTGCCACTATTTCAATTTCCACGCTGTCATTCACCTCATTCATTCATTCGTTCCGAACCATTCATACACAACTGAGGGAGGCGACATTGGATCATAGGTGATCCATTCCATCCCCATCCACCCACTCAGTTGTAGATTCGAGCTATTTTCTGCTCGCTCCCTCGGTCACCGTCGATTGCCACTTTTCTACACTGCAGACCAGACAGCACTGCGACACTCGAGACGAGATTCGACTCGTCGTCAGAAGAGCTCTTGTGAACTCGTGTAGCTCATACTCACGTTGTTATTGTTAGCATGACCGTCGTCGTCGTCGTTCATCATCATCGTCGTATTCGTCACCTCACAGCTTGCCAATAGTTGCAACTATTCCTATTATTACTACCACTTTGGCCGTGGCACAGTGGCTCCAGGGCCATGCAGAGCTTCAAAAAATTAAATTCTTGTATAGATCTGCTGATATCTTTATTAGATTTCTCTAAATTCACATGACCATACTGAGGGTAACGGGTTCGATTCCCACGATAGTCACGGTAAAAAGTTTGAGAAGAAAGGAGTGCAAATGATCTAGATTCACTATAGTAAATGAGTTGATTGTTGTATCAAAGCTCAATCAAAAAACATGCATAGCCATTTCGTGCAGGAATCCAGGAAAATTACAGAATTGACACTTTCTATCACTTTTCTTGTAATAAATGTTTGCAGCTCTTCACATTACAAATACAGAAGTGACCAAGCATACCGTTGAAAATTTTGTTTTTGTAAATGCTAAAACGAAAAAAAATAAATAAAAATATGAAACAAGAAATGAGTTGAAAATGTGGAGCGATGAGATGAACCTTATAATATAATCATGAGACAAAATAAAATTCCCTGAGTTTTCCAGGTTTTTCCAGGGAGAAATTTGAAATGTTTTGGATTCAAAAAATAGCCAAATTGAATACAATTTTTTTAGATTTCTCAAAAACTACACAGATTCCACCAAATTCCTGATTTTTTCAAGAACCCTTTATAAATCTCCTTTGAATATTATGTACACGTAAAGCAATTGAGGAATATTTCTAGATTTTCCCAGAGTTATTTTGGGTTAATTGCAAGAATTTGAAATGACATTTCCACCTACAAAGTTGGATGGCTTCTAGGAAAATCAGGAAAAAGACATTCTTCTTCTTCTTCTTCTGTATGGCTCTACGTTCCCACTGGAACTTGGCCTGCTTTTCTTCGACTTAGTGTTCTTTGAGCACTTCCACAGTTATTAATCGAAGGGCTTTCTTTGCCTGCCATTGCATGAATTTGCATATTGTGAGGCAAGCACAATGATACACTATGCCCAGGGATTCGAGAGAATTTTCCAGACTGGAACGGGAATCGAACCCGCCGTCTCCGGATTGGCGATCCATAACCTTAACCACTAGGCTAACTGGAAAAAGACATTCAAGAGTCCAATTAGAAATTCTACAGACCATATGACGATTAAATTCCTTATACATGTATACGTCGATTTAGTGGACCCCCGATTTTATGTACATTTTTGTAGTGGTAAAATCTTTAATATCCAATCAGTTTAAAACTTGCAGTTTGTTTTATAGTAACTTATAATGCAGGCGTTTTCAAGCATTTTGACTCGCGAAGCGCTTCATATAAATAAATTGTTTTGTGGAGCATCCATAATAGCGCCAAAGCATACCTCATGGCATACAGTGTATCAAACAATTGTCCGTACAGCAATTTTTTAGTCAAAATAATTTTTCATTCAAATGTTAATAACTGTTTTATGCGTCAATCAGAAACGCTGAAATTTTGACCAATCATGAATCATATATTAAAGCTCCATTGGTAAAATTTTGAGCGAGATCGAATAAGTTTTCTGATAGTTATAGAACTTTTAGTAAAACTTATAAGATTTTTGAACACATTTTTAAAACAATATATCTTAATTTGCACTTGATGATTTTTTTTTTCATTTTTTTTGTGTTACATCTTATATCTAAGGCTTTCATATGCAGCTATGTTTGGGGTTTTATATTCACTACAAAAAATATGAAAAATGTGCTTATATAGTTGACGATGTTTAAAAATTTAGCATATTTTGCACATATAATCTGCCAAACGTTTCCCACCAATAAAAATGCATTACTGAACGGAAAATCCATGGGACCTACTCTTCATATGTAGTTTAGTAGGTCCTGTATAAAAATATTACATGAGGAAAGTTTAAAAAAGGTGAAACACTTGGCACTTGTATTGATCAAAATATGATAAATTTCCAAATGACACTCTTAACATATACATATTTTTCATATTTTTTGTAGTGAATATAAAACCTTCAACGAAGCTGCATATGAAAGCCTTAGGTATAAGCTGTAACACAAAAAAAAAATGAAAAAGTTTCATCAAGTACATATTGAGATAGTGGTTATGTTAAGGGTATTTTCGGCTTTCAGTCTTCGCGTAATCATAAACGGATTTATGCTCTACACCTGACGTTTCGGCTACATGTATTGAGCCTTTTTCGAAGGAATACCCGTAACATAACCACAATCACAGTCGATCCCCATACATCGTAACAATGGCCATATTGAGATATATTGTTTTAAAAATGTGTTCAAAAATCTTATAAGTTTTACTAAAAGTTCTATAACTTTCAGAAAACTTATTCGATCTCACACAAAATTTTGCCAATGGAGCTTTAATATGTGGGTTATAATTGGTCCAAATTTCAGCGTTTTTGATTGACGTATAAAAAAGTTATAAACATTTTAATGAAAAATTATTTTGACCAGAAAATTGCTGTATGGACAATTGTATGATACACTGTACTTAGCTTTATATATTGACCTTAATCTCACTTTCCTTTCTGACTTCAATTTTTATAAATATCTCTCGCTTTGTCGATGATCACGATGAGCGGAGTATATGGTGTGATTATATGGTGATATTTTTTTACAGATCCCTTAGCAATGACAACATTTGTGGCGGATGCATCGCCAGACTTATTTCTCGAAGCTTTGTGAGAAAATATTTTCAATGCTGGTCGTGGTAAAATCAGGAATCTGAAGGAAACGTTGAGCAAATCATGAAGGAACTGCTGGAACACTTTCTGAAAAAAAAACCATGGAACAACATTTTAAGATATCCCTGCTGAAATTTGTGAAGTGATTTGAGGAATATTGAAGATTTTTTTAAAGATATTTGAGTAAATATCGCTATAGAAATTTCACAAGGAATTTAAAACAAAATTTGAAGAAAATTCTAAATGAATTCCTTAAAAAAAATCTAAAAATAAAAAAATATAGATAGATTTTCTGAAAAAAAAAATACCTGGACACCCCTTGGTGGAATACCTAATAAAACCACTTGAAATGTTTTTGGAAAAAAATCCTGGAGAAATTGTCCAATAAAAACTATAATTGTTTTAAATGAATTTCTAAAGGAATCCATGGATCAATTCCTAAAGGTGCGCTTGGAGGACATCCTAGAGGATTTTTTTAAGAAAACACATAAAGTGAATTTCTGCAGGAATAGGAATCTCTGGAAGAATCCCAAGTAACCAGTAAGCATTTAAAATAGCATTCCTTCAGCATTATAGTAGCCTTTACGACAAGGCGTTTAATGCCGCATATGCGCCTATAGTGCAACCTCACAGCAGGTTTTGGCAAAATAACGGGCTGTCTTAGTGCTATCCCTTCAGGAACGTCGTGACGAAATGTCAAAGAAGCGTAACGCCTCGTCGAACAAAACAAAAACAAAAATAGATTGACGTCTGCTCCTCGTTGTCTCAGCCTGCTTCCCTGCTTCATCGTCCTTCCATATTCCAGCCGGTGCGTGCTAGGTGGTACTTTTTTGCTGATATTTGTAGTGATGTAGGTTTGAACTTACGATCCGGAGATTGATGAATCATATCTGCTTCTGGTTCTGTTGCTCCTGATCCACGATGCTAAAGCTGTTTCGGTGGCGTGCGTTGATTTAACCGTAACTCGCGCGGTTGACTACCCGCGTCAGCACCACGCTAATGCTGAGTACAGAAAGCGAGATTTTTTCAACGTGTTGTACAAAATACAACAGCGCGATCGTTCGAGGGTTAATCGCCAATATAAAGAATGATTCGATAACAGCTTCAGATTTAACATCCAAAACTTGTTTTCATTGAGATATTTCATTATGGTAGAGCATAACGATCCCTTCCACCAAAGCATCCACCTATTCGGCACACACTTTCCGACGAAATGATAAATCATTGGTGATTTTTTGATGGACAAGTTCCCAATCCAATCCAGCTGCAGTAATGTTTTCTTTGGTGCTTTTGGATGAGTAGGGGAAAGTGAAGGAACAAATAAGATGCACAAATTTGTAAACAGAAACATAGGCTCTGTAAGAGAGAGACAATATGTGTTGCCAAATGCGTAACATATCTCCCAACCTTTTTGCTCCTAGCATTTAAAGAGCAGTTGAAAAGCATTCTGATTGCTTCCAAGTGAAAACACTTCAAGCAGTTGAAATGCTAATTAACAGCCAAAAGCTTTCGAACAGCACAGCTTATGCTAACTCAAGGCAGTTATGCATTCGAACTGCTTATGTAGGGCAGCAAGCAGTTTAAATGCATAATACGGGCTGATACACGGCTTATTCAAATGCTTAGTGGTTACCTGGGATGTCTTCCAGCCTTTTCGTAAGAATCCGTATAAGAATCTCTGAAAGAACCTGTAGAAACTTTCTGAAGGAATCCTTGGAGGATTTCCTAAGACTTTCTTTTGGAAAGCCTTAGAGCAATTTCTGGAAGAGAAATGTCTTTAAGAAAAATCTAAAGAAATCTTTGGATTTTTTATAATCTCTAGTGGATATCTAAAGCAATCCTTGGAGAAAATTCTTTAACCAGCTTCTGTGAAAATTTTGATAGAGTTCTGAATTTATGATTCTTTATGTTTCCGTGAAACATTTACCAAACAAATAATCCATGGAGTATATTTGAGAATATTCATGGAAGGTTTTCTAAATGAATACTTTGAAAAATTTCTATTAGATAAATAGAAATTTGTCAGAGCATTCATTAGTCTATTTAAAAACAAAATCTGATGAAATTCGTAGAAGAATTTCAGGAACAATCTTTGCAATACTTTGTGAAATGAATTCTTGAAGTACCCATGTAACAATTCGATGCTGTACAAACGTTTCTCCAACTATTTTAAATCAGCCTTCATTTGAACAAAAGCTGAGCACAAGAGGTACAATCCTTTATTCAGCTCCTAAACATCTAATTTTGGTGAATTTATTCATCCTATAGCTGATTTGAGGTTCATTGGAAGGCTGATTGAGGGCTTCCCGAGCAGGAATGAATAACTGCCACATAACTGGAGCATACCAAACTCAGGTATCATACCAAGACAAGGTATTGGTCGGTTATTCAGTTATTGAAATAAACTTATTTTAGTATTTTGTAGGTATTGAGAAAATACCTCAACGAGTTATTGGTTTGGTATCGAGGACTGCTTGAGGTATTATTCAATTATGGAAAAATCGCTATTTGTATGGAAAAATCACCGATTATTATTTAGGTATTGCCATACCTGATGTCATTATTCACGCGTTCTGCACAGAATACACACCAGTTATTATTTTAGGTATTTTACCTCTTATGCAGGGCTACTTAATACCTCATTCAGGTTGTAGGTATTCGGTTTTCCATACCTGAATCAGTTATTCCTCAGCTATTTTCTCCTGCTCGGGTTAATATGCGCCTGATCAGTAATCAATAAAATTTATTAACTGTGTAAAAATGAAATAAAAACAATTTCGTGAGCCTATTTTTACCATTAGCTGCGTCTATTTCCAGAAGAAATAATGTTTGGGAATATAAAAATAATCTGTGGGAAAACTGGGAATTGAACTCGGACCTCCTGATTTATAGTCACTCACCTTAGCGCCTACACCACACAAAATTGTATACATATCCTCGAAAACAAGAGCATTACTAGTTATCTGAACAGTCAAGAACAAAAGTTGTACTAAGTCTGTATTGAGGCTGTAGAAGCGATGTGGACTTCACGTCACGGGTCTTTTGTCAAAAATTATTCGATTAAAGGTTGAACAACAGATGCTTAATTCTGCATGTTGGTGTAGGGTCTGGGACCATTTGGGCACTTGCTGCTATAACTCAGTAAATTTTGAACCCATTGATTTGAGTTTTGAGACATGATCAGATAGGCACAGTATCTAGCCATGTCCAAACATTCAAGTCAATCAGTTTGAAATTAACTGAATTATAGCAGCAAGTGCCCAAAATAGGTGCTCCTGCCCAAATGGTCCCAGACCCTATGTTTTAAAGCTGATTACCCAGATGAATAATATTCTATTCAACTTGATATTCAGTCATTTATGTATTGCTGATGAAAGAGGTTGAACAAGCCGTACTTCAGACCAATATTCAGCTGTCATTGTCAGCCATTGACACATTAACCAGCTATTGTTCAACTAATACTCTCACTGTTCATCATTCATTGTTACTTGGGTATTTTCTAAAAAAAATCCATGCAACATTTTGGAAGCTATCCGTGCAAAACTTTCTTGAGAAATTTTTGGAGAAATTTCTGCCTAGAATCACTAGAAGATTTTGTGGAAGAATGTCTGACTGAATTTCTTTAGGAATTCCAGGAGGACTTTTTAACGTAAATCAACGAGGAGTTTCCAAAGGAGTCCCTGAAATAATTTCTTAGCTTTTTCAAGTACCTTAGAGATTCTTTAAATGAATCCCAGAATGGATTTCAGCAAGGGTCCATTAAAGTATTATCGAAAAATCTGTGAAAGTTTTTTCGAAAGAATGCTAGGAGAAATTTGTAAAGAAATCTTTGGAGGAAAATCTTTAAACATTTCTAAAGGAATTATTAGGAATTATTAAAGCCATGGCAAATTATCGTAAAGAATCTTTTTGAAAACTTTTTGAAGGAACTCCTACGGGAATTTCTATGGGAATCCCTGCAGAAAGTTCCCGAATGGAACTCACAACTTTTTTAAACGAGTCCCTAGAGGAAATTCTAAAGAAATCCCAGGCAGATTTTCTTACAGAAATTCAGATTAAAAAATGCCTGAAGCAATTTCTACAGCAAACCCTGGAGAAAGTTTTGGAATAAATCCTTGGAAGATCGTTTAAATGAAGGAATTTCCAAAGGATTTTTGGAAAAAAAATCTAGAAAAGTTTCGAAAAAATATGGCAAATATCTGAAAGATTTTATAAAAAAAATGCCTGGAGGAATTTCTACAGAAACGCAGACCTAACTTTCATACACAATTTTTAGTGCAACTTTTGGAAGAATTATTAGTGGAATTTCTGGAGAAATTGAAAGTTGCTGTGGGAAATCTTATGAAATCCTTGGGAGGATTTGCAAAGTAATCATTGTACAAATTTTTGAAAGAACTTTTGAAACATTTTCTGCAAAAGCTTTTTAAAGCCATCGCTTATATTTTTTCAACGGATTTTTTGGAGGAATTTCTAAATTTATGTCTAAAGAAATCTCTGAACGAATTTTTGAAAGAATCCCAGAAGGAACTTCTGCTCAAATTCATGAATATGTTTAAAAAAAAAATAATGGATGTATTTCAGAAGTAAATCATGCAAGATGCTTTAAAATAATTCTTTGTCGAAGAAAATCCCTGGAGAAACTCCTAAAAAAATCTGTAGAAAATTTCGGAATGAATCCTTAGAATCCTTGAAAAAAAAATGTAAGGGAAAAAAAATCCTGGAATTTTTATAGGAATCTCCAAAAGATTCTCCAAACGAATGCCTAGAGAAATTTTTGAATACATATCCCGAGGTATTTCTGAATTATTCCCTGGGAGAAACAATTCATGCCAGATTTCGTAAAATAATTCTTTGTGAGTCTTCTGGAGGAAAGATTTTCTGAAATAATTTGTAACATGATGATTTGATTTGGGAAGTTTTCTTCGGAAACCGTCGTAATGAAGTTGGAAATTGTGAGTTTTCTTACTTACACTCCGAAAAAATCTTAGGAGAAAGTCCAGGATAAATTCAGAAAAACTCTGAGTTACATCCTGAGTGTTGGTCCTGGCCGGAAGGAAACTTCTGGATGTCCCAGGAAAACCTCCCAAAGAAATATCAGGTGAAACTTCAAAATAAACACGAGACCCTTTAGAAAATATTCCAATTGAAACTTCCGTAGAATCTCGAGGAAGAACTCTAGAATATTTCATGAAGAAATTACAGGAGAAACTTTGAAAGATATCCCGAAAGGAATTCCTGAGTGTTACTCCTTATAATTCATGGAGGAGTTCTAATAGAAATTCCAGGAATAATTCCTGTAGCTACGCTGGGAGAAATCCCGGGAAGATCTCCTGGAGAATTCCCAAAACGAATACTAGAAGGAATCGCGGCTTCAAAAGGAATCCCGAGAGAAACTCTAACAGAAATTCCGCGACAACATCAGCGATATATCTTGAGAGAGAAACTCTTGTCGAGATTCCGGGATAAATCCTACGGAAACTGGGAGCAACACCGGGAAAAACATCTGGAAGAAATTCTGTATGATACCCGCAAAAAATCAAGGAGAAACCGATCGATTTCAGGAATCTTGAAAGATTTTCAAGGAAAAATCCCTGAAACAAATGTTTGAATCTTGGAAAAATCCTGATAGGAATCCGGAAGAATCTCCGGGGGGGGGGGGGGGGTGGGGTAATCAAAAAGGAATACCAAGACAAATGGCCTGAGAAAACACGGAAGAAATCTTGTGAAATATCCTGGGAAGCATTTCAAAACATATTTCCAAAGAAATTCCAGGAAGAAACCCTGGCGGAGTTCTGCAGACATCCTTGTATTGTTTAGATGAATACACTCACACCACTTAATCAAAAACATTTTTAATTCATACCAACAATGTAGTAAACCCTACTCAACTTCTGATCTACAAGTAGTACTACAAGTGGACATCCTTTTACCTATTAACAAAAAAAAGGAACGAGCTCACCAATCAACCAACCTACAAGGCGAACCAGCACTAATTCGGAAAACCTCTTAAAGAAAAATCAAAAATATATTCATCCAACCAAAAATATGGTTCACCAGAGAACCAATGGACTATAATCGGCGCCTTTTTAACAAAATTGATGAAGATTCCACTAGAATTCTATGTATATTATGCAAAGGCAGAGCATTTCCACCCCACGTTATTAGAACTTCGGAAACATTTCAGATTCTGTCCAACTTTTGCATGAACCCGTGCCACTGTGCTCGATTTTTTCTTCTGATTCGTATCTATCACTGCTCTAGTAATATCGAAAGCAAACGCTGCTGGCTGCGTAACGACAACGGTGACTCGCCCTCGCACCACATACCGACCGCGGACGGTTACATACGAAACATTCGGACCGAGATCAACATCAAAGGACCGCGGCATGAATCTACTCTACGATCAACAAATTGCAATCAATTGAGGTTTTAGTGGCGATGAATTTGGCAGACATTGTGGGGTGTTTTTTTTTTCGGGGGTGTTTCAATAGAATTGATTCAGCCGGTCTAAAATTCGAACTGGTGGCTGTGCTGTTTGGGGGTTTCTATTGAAGAGGTCAATGACGGTGCTTTTAGGCACGAATTGGTGAAGATTTTGCGATTGCCATATTAGTATGCAGCAGTTTGGAAATATGATTCAAGAGTTTTGGTCTTTCCCATAATCAATTCTCTCGAGAGCGCTAATTTGGTCAATCTTTAGAACTGCTGACGGTTGTGCACGTTGGTCATCTACTCAGGTGATACTAATAAATTCTAAAAAATATAATTATATAAAACGAGCTCACCAAGGTATGCCACACACACATTTTGAGTGAACTGAGACAGCAGTAAACACATTGTACCATGATGACAAGGATGATCGGAAAATCACCAATACCGTACCTGTAATAAAAAAGAAAAGAAAATATGAAAGCCACATTGAACATCATAAATGCTGCTCGTTAAAGTTAGGAATAGGAAAATATATATTCTCGGGTGAATGGAATACAAAATAATGAAGTCAACCTTTCAATATTACTCCTCATTGAAGAAACACTAAATTAGTGAACCAACTATTTTTTCACAGGCAACATTTAGTTGCGATGAATAAGCACATGATTACGCTGCAGTAACCTAATTCAACCCATTGTACTGCGCATTAGTCATACATTAGTGCAGCCGCTCCTGGACTAAAATTTATAATGCCTTTTAGTACCACATGCGAGCAGTAGTGAGGCACATAGGTCACTCGCGGACAATGACCGTTTATTGAGTTAATTTCTTTATTATTTATTTACTTTCCCGGAGCATATGGTGCACTCGCGCGGGCTGGATTGAGTAACTTACGAGTGTTACGACATAATATAGCGAGCCGCCGAGTGAGCAATAAGGCAAGAAATCAACCAAGCTACACACCAAACCCCAACAAAAAATGTTGCTGATTCATAAAGCATCTCCGTTGTCATCGTCATCCATCAGCGAGCGAGCGGCACTTTCTTTTGTATGCATTTTAGAATCGGAGGCCGTGTTATGTTGGCAGAGGGAGTTCAATACAATCACTCAACCTTCTCTTCAGCTCTTGGAGACTGAGAGACAGTACAAGTACAAATGGAGAATGAAAAAAAGAAGTTGCTACATGGTGCAGCCCAATCGATCGAAAGCGATTTATTTGCGATAACTAAATTATACAATGTTGTAAGATACTGAATGTCGTTCCTCGTTGACGACGGGTTTCCGTCTCGTTTGTACGGAGTTGAAGTTGGAGACCCGAGCAAAGAATACGAAACGGATAAAAACTCCTGCTGATTTTCTAAATGAATTGTTTAAGAAGCTCATGCTCAGACTTCCATGTGAAGTTTAATCAGAAAATGAGATTGTTGTTCCCCATAATCCGATCGAAAGAATAATAAAAATGTAACACAAACATATCAACAGCTGAAAGCTACATAGCTAGATAGATACTGCGCCTTCCTGATCGTGTTTCAAAAATCAAGTCAATCGGTTCAAAATTGACTGAGTTATAGCAGCAAGTGCCCAAAATAGGTGCTCCTGCCCAAATGGTCCCAGACCCTATATCAACGTTTGGCTTGACGTTTGGTATATTAACCCATTTACGTCCAGCGATCTATTTATAGATCAGATGTCTCGAACGCCCAGTGATCTATATATAGATCAGTAACTTTTGCGATAACCTTGGAGAAATGAGGCATGTTGAAAGACTGGTGTCTTGAGCAAAGTTGTTGAGAAGGGCAAGGACTCTCCGATAATACGTAATTTAGTACGCATTCTCTCCAGTAGCTAGCGCTAGTGATCATAAAACATTTTGCTTTGATAGGAGTAGCGTCAACAGCCATTGCCAATACCGTCACGCTCGTATCTCGAGAATCAGACCATATGGAGAACTTCGTCTTCGAAAAAGTTGATCAGGACATCAGAAGCTACCCGATAGTGAACTAGTTAGTTCTAGGCTTATCGACTAGGTGGCGCTAGTGAATCCCAAAAATTCTTAACTACTGTATCTCGAGAATTAGACTACATAGAAGAATTTCGTCTTCGGCTAGGTTGATCAAGACATCAGAAACTATCCAATGGGGCACGTTCGGTGTAGTACTAGATTTGTAGTAATGAGCTGAATTTTAGTATGGTGAGAAGGTCAATTCTCCGTTTCTGCAATGAAATGGTGCAAAAAGCGTGGGTATTAAGATTTTTTGCCTAATTTGATGCTGTTTGAGCAAAATGGAGAAAACAACACTGTTGTCCAAAGTTTTGCTCAAACAACATCAAATTAGTCAAGGAATCATAATACCCACGCTTCTGTACCATTTCATTGCAGAAACGGAGAATTGACCTTCTCACCATATTAAAATTCAGCTCATTACTACAAATCTAGTACTTCACCGATCTGTCCTATAGTGAACTAATTGGTATATATGTATGTATGTATGTATGTAGGTAGCCACCATCCTAGTTTGAGTCTTGCTCTGCATGCAGTTCCACTTAACAGTGAAGAATAAATTTCATTACCGCTCTGAATTCAACATACCGCTGTATGAAGGGCCAAAAGGGGGTGTGGCAGACCCGTAAGTAGAGACACTTACGCGAATTCCGCGGGTTTCTAAGAATCTCCTTCCAACAGTATGATCCAACAGGGTGAATAATGAGATTCACATCCCTTGTCAAGCTTTCTACGGGATGGTTTGTCACAAGAAGGGCGCGTCAAATCCATTGCAACTGTTGGGATAGAAGAACTCCTATAGTGAACTAATTGGTTATAGATTTATCCACTTGGTGTCACTAACAAATTCCAAAAATTCTTAGCTGTTGTTTCTCGAGAACATACATAGAAGATATTCGTCTTCGGCAAAGTTGGTCAAGAAGACATCAGAAGCTATCCGATAGTGAATTAGTTAATTCTAGGTTTATCGACTAGGTGGCGCTAGTGAATCCCAAAAATTCTTAACTACTGTATCTCGGGAATCAGACTACAACAAAGAATTTCGTCTTCGGTAAAGTTGATCAGGACTTCAAGAGCTAGCAGTTAGTGAAATAGTTGCTCCTAGGTTTGTCCGCTAGGTGGCGCTAGTGGGTCCTTCAATTCCTTAGCTGCTGTATCTCGAGAATCAGACTACATAGAAGAATTTTGTTTTCGGCAAAGTTGATCAGGACATCAAAAGCTATCCGATAGTGAACTAGTTGGTTGTAGATTTATCCGCTTGGTGGCACTAATAAATTCCAAAAAATCTTAGCTGTTGCAAGTGAATGAGTTGGTTCTAGGTTTGTCCGATAGGTGGCGCGAGTGAGTCCTAAAAATTCTAAACTCTGTATCTCGAGAATCAGACTACATAGAATATTTTGGTCTTCGGCAAAATTGATCAGAACATCAAAAGCTATCCGATAGTGAACTAGTTGGTTCTAGGTTTATCCGCATGGTGGCGCTAGTTAGTCTTGAAAGTTCTTAGCTGCTGTATCTTGAGAATATGACTACATAGGGGCTGTCCATTAATTACGTAAGGGAATTTTTGCGATTTTCTGACACCCCCTCCCCCCCTTGTAAGATTTTTTGTATGAGAACCCAAAAATTTTTGTATGGCGCGTAAGATTTCTCAAACCCCCCCCTCCCCCCATAAACCCTTACGTAATTAATGGACGGCCCCATAGAACATTTTCGTCTTCGGCAAAGTTGATCAGGGCATCCAGGGTTATCAGTCAGTGAACTAATTGATTCTAGGTCTATGGACTAGGAGGCGCTATTGAAATAGAGATCACAATAGCCTCGACAACTTTGTCTAAGTGCTTTTTCGAACTGAAGTGGGTATTGTGCTGTTCAATTTTGTCGCATGGTACTTGTGTCACAAAAACCTACGAACGATTTGTTTTACGAACAAATCATATGAACTGAAAAAGTTATCAAAATATACCACGAGGCTATTTGCGTCATCGAAGATTTACAGCGTTTTTTTTTTACAACTCTTGTTCCAAGTGGTTATGCACTTCCTTCAGCGTATATGCGTTTGTTTTGCCACAGTACAAATTAAAATAATACAAGTAGCCGTCATTGCCGCATAAGGCCCATAGTTGTAGCCGAACCTTATGAGCTTTCTTCTAATAAACTGTTTTATAGGGTGACGGCGGTAATCCCGCACCATCATCGATGGATAGGTTCTGATCGAACACATACCAATTTATGGAAGTTCGAATTCACGATATTTATAATTTCTCGCACCTTCAATCCTCGATCTTCCGTATGGTTTACGATAAGATGATTACTTGCAAAATGATACCTTCCAGTAACAACCAAAGTATAAAAAACATAGTTAAAAAAGTTCGTGTCTTCAGCATGACTTTCAAATGGTGAATAGTCTGGTACGCAATTTCACCACTACGTGGCGCTGCTGGTGGATAATTTTCAAGATGTTGCATTTTATGATCCATATGACCTACAAAGTTCAGGTCTTCAGTAATTTATTCTCATAATCTCATAATCCTGAAGTCCTGGAAAATTCGAAGTTATCGAGAAACCTTACGGCTCTCAACCGGTGCAAAGTTGTTGCTATGCAATTAAGCCGTAACGTGGCGCTGATGTGCATTTTAAATAACGATTTCCACATGTCCTGCACACTTAAAATAAAGTATCGAATTCAGCTAGTTTATGTTCCGTGAAAGTTTCGTTTACCGAAAGTTCAGGAAAAATTGTCCTGATTGATCGGTAGTGTTTGCCGAACGTTCGGTGAAAGTTAAGAGAACTTCGGCAAAATTGTGCTGAACTTCGGTAATCGGAACTTTTTCCGAAATTAGGACTGTCGAACAAGAGATTCTAAAATAAGTGTGTAGAGCAGTGATACTCAGCATTTTACGCATTTTTACACAACATTTGATTAAAAACCAATAAAAGCTGTAGAGATATAAGCCTCGATTCCGAGCAAGGGCGCGAAACAAAAAGATATCACTTTGATAATAAACTGTGTTATCAGTGTTATCATTTTGTTATTTTGGTTATCATCTTTTCAAATTTGTAATAACTACACACTAACCAATTCAGTTATCGATAATGTTGTTGCGATAACAAAAAATACTAAACAATAACAAAATAGGTGATCAGTTTTCAAACGCTTGAATAGCTTTCCCAAAAGAAAGTGCTTGGTGAACCTCGAATCTAAAAATAGATTCCGCTTTCATCCTTCAACGTGACCGCCGAAAGTGTACCCTTCAATCACTCGCTCTCTCACTGAGTCCCGTTGATATAGGGACTATCGGCTGGTACTGCCAATCACTCGATCAGGGTTCGAGACCCGCTGGCCGCCATAAGGGAACGTTCATAAATTACGTCACGCAAAAATCGACCATTTTCAACCCCCCCCTCCCCTATGTCACACTTTTTGTATGGGACCTCTGTAATTTTTGTATGGGTCGTCACATTTTGCTGAACAAAAAAGCGTGACGTTATTTATGCACGTTCCCTTACTGAAAAGGTGGGTAAACAGTCAAACTTTTTTTTTACCAACAATGTCGGTAAAGCAGATTTTACTATTTTGGTTGATAAACTGTCCTTAATGATAACTAATGGATAACAAAACCTGTTACCAAATAGCTCTATTATTTCATATAGAAAACTAAAGGTAAAATTTAATAAAATATTGTTTATTTACAGACGTTTTAACCTCGTTGGTCATTCGCGTCAACAAAATATGTATAACACAACTTGTTATCAACTTGAATTCAATGATAACTTAACTTCTTATCATGTTGATATTTGAGGAATATATTTTAGTTATCACTTTTATTATGTTGGCTTTTAATTCAACCAATATGATAACAAACTCTATTATCAAGTGAATGATAATCAGGTAACAGGACGTGCAATCATCTTGCTATCCGGCATTATTCTGGTACTTAGCTTCAGTTTAAATACATTTTTGCTGGTCATTAAAGTGGTTTTTGATAAGTTCTAAGTTTATTCGTTTATAAAATGCAGAAAGTGCTGAGCATTACTGTCCTAGGTCTTGGAGTACATTTAGAGATTCCTTTAGGAGTTTTTTCTTAAGATCTTGTAGGAAGTTCACCTGGTTTTTCTCGAGGGATCTATACAAGAGTTTCCTCTACAATTCCTTTTTGATTTACTATCTATGATCCTCCAGGCAAACACTTAGAAATTTATCTAAGAGTTCTAAAAGAAATGTCCTTTTTTTCAGTATTAACCGTCCGTAACTCGCGCGGTTGGCCACTACCGACAGCACCACGCTAGTGCAGAGTACAAAAAACTAGATTTTCTAACGTGTTGTACAAAATACAACAGCGCGATCGCTCGAGGTTTGACGAGATTTTTAGCCACAGGCTAGTTCATCTCGGGACGCACGATTTACTTCCCCTTCGAAGGAAGAACTCACATTTTGCGTGTTTGTCGAGAGTAGGATTCTATCCCAGGTCCTCGGCATGATAGTCACGTGCTTTAACCATCAGACCAGATTCGCTTCACAGAGATTTCCTCTTAAAATTCCTGCAGTAACTAAGTTTGGAGGTTTTCCAGGGATCCCTTCAGTAAATCCTCCATCGACAATAACTCATTCAGAAAATCCTCCAAGAAGCTGTGCAAAAAGTCCTCCAAAAAGTCAGGAAGGGCTCTGAAGAAATCTGGACATGAAACGCTCCAAAGATTTGTTCTACAATTCCTTTAAGGATTATTTCATATGTTTTTTTTTTTTGAAAGATGGCGTCTAAAAATTTCCGATAAGTGAAAATTGATTCGGAAATTTATTCTAATAGTTTTCCGGATAGTCCTCTGAAGAAACCATCAGGAATTTCACCAAGAGTTGCTGCCAGAATTCATTCAGAAACTTCTCCATGAAAATTTTCAGGAATTGCGTTAAAATTTCTTCAAAAAATTCTTCCAATGTTTCATTCAGGCACAATCCCAAGGATTTGTTAAATTAATATTCCTAGGATTCCTTATAGAATCGTCCAAGGATTCTTCAAGAATTTTACCATTGATTCTTTTAGGAATTTCTCAAATGGTTCCTGTAGGGATTCGTCTAATGATTTCTTTAAAAATGCCTCCGAAGATTATGTTACGTTTGTAAAATAGTTTTAAGAATTTTTCATGAATTACATTCTCCAATTCATGGAAAATTCTTCGATTTCTGCATGGAGTGTGTTACGTTTGTAAATTGTTGTGAACATTTTGTCAGTTTATTATGTATGTTATACTAAGGTTTGTACATCTGTCCCTGAATTTTAATGTACATTTGTAGTGCTCCAAACATTTCAGGAGCGATCCAGTACAAAACACGCAAGCCGTCCCCTAACACGGACATCAAATTGTAGACCGTCTTGTGTTGTTGCCCAAATCAGGATGCCCCCTTAGGATTAGAAATTCCTAGACCAAAACAAGCTATGAATGTGGGCTTCGTGGCCGTGCGGTTAGCGGCGGCAGTCGTCTAGGCGTATCGTAAGCCTCGGAGTGTGGGTTCGATTCCCGCTCCAGTCGGTGGAAACTTTTCGTCAAACGAAAAATTCATCACTGGGCCACTGGGTGTTCTGGATGTTGTCCGTTGTCTAGTGTAAGTAATGTGTTCAGTCTGTGCAGCCTCTGGCTGAAGACGGTGTGAATTGTCTTTTTAAAAGGCGAACTGCCAAACAAAATACATTTCAAGGATGACTGATGGACCAAGAACAATAATGATACCTCGTCATCCTGGGTTCGGACTTCGTTATCCATATGGATGACTGGGCACAAATTAATGTTATGTGTTGCATGTTTGTGTTTTGTGCATTTGTAATGTTCCATTTTATTTTTCTTATCCCACTAGTTTCAAAATGTGGGGCTCGATGGGGAAAATAAAATGCGCATTTGTAGGGTTCTATTAGCAGTTGTCTACATTATGGTACCCATCAGCAGCACAATGCATTTGTAGTGTTCCGCAAAACTTTTTTCCGTTACAATTATTTCAGAAATTCGCCCCATGATTTTTTCAAAGAATTCAACAGAAATTTTCAGAATTCCTCTCGATGTTCTTCCAGAGGATGCATCAGGGATATCTTCAAAAATTATAGACAAATTCCTTCAGCGAGAGATTCCATCTAGAATATTTTCAACGAATTATTAAGAACTTCCTTCACAACGAATCCACCAGGAACTCCTCCAGGAATTGTTTAAGGCGAAGGGTCCTTCGGGAATATTTCCTTGAGTGGTTAATTTGAGGAAAGATTGCGAATATCTCCATGGATCCAAGTAAGATGTAGTAGTTTAATTGTGTAGTAATTCCTTTCAAATTTTCTACAAGGAACTCCTAGGTGGATTCCCTCAAAAAAATTTCAAAAGATTTCTACAGAAATAACTTTTAGGTTTTGTTGAGCATTTTTTCCAAAAATATTTTTAAAATTCTTCTAAGGATTCTTTATAGAATTTCACAAAGAATACCATCAGTGATTTCTCTAAGTATGTGAAAAATCCAGTAAAAATTCATGTCAGAATTCTTTTAAGGATTCATATCCCGGGAGCGGACGCATTGTGTACTGAGTACACGCGCCATGGAAAAAGCACGCTTATTGTACACAGCGTGAGCATGGTGTCGATGAGAGTGGCCGAAGACGCGGCTGCTCCAGGGTTATCTGAATTCCTGCATGAATTTTATCCAGAACCATTGACAGGATTCCTTAGGGAATACCTCCAAGTGATCTTACGGCTACGGGATTTTCCCAAACAATTCCTTCTGGAAATCCTCCAAAGTAAATTCAAGAATCTTCTTCTGCATTTGTACAGATGTTTCTTATAGGATTCTATCGGTTTCCTCGATGATACGTTTGAAAATTGTTTCAAGGATTCTTTCAGAAATATCATCATGGATTTTTTTTTTAATCCAATAATGTCTTCATAAGTTCTTTGAATTATTGTTTCAGCAATTTTTCACAATTCCCGCAGCAATCACTCCACGGATTCCTTTAGTTCGAAGCTCCACTAAGAATTCCTTCAGGAAGAGGCTCCGTAGCTTGGAAGAAAAGAAGCGCACGTCTAGCGAATCAGGAGTTATGTGTTCGATTTCCGAGGGTCACAACAATGTACAAATTCATGCAATGGCAGGCAAAGAAAGCCCTTCAATTAATAACTGTGGAAGTGCTCTGAGAACACTAAGTTGAAGAGAGGCAGGCCAAGTTTAAATGCGAACGTCGAGCCACTAGGAAGAAGAAGAATAAGAAGAATAAGAATAAGCAGAAGAATAAGAAGTAGACAAAGAAAAATAAGAAGATTAAGAAGTGCCCGATTCCCAGCGGAGCGCTTGGATTTCTTTTGGCAAACTAAGAACATTGTATTGTAATTCCATTTTGATATTTTCTTTGAAATCAACTTCTGCTCGGGTCCACAACATTTCACTTCTGTCGGGTCGTTGCAGTGAATATTCTCATGCCCCGATCCCACTACTGGTACTGGCTGGTGCTGACAGTCAGCTTCGCGTTCGTTATGAATAAAACATTAAATTGGATCTACCTTCGCTTCCTTAAACAAAAAACCGCGGGACCAGAAATACCAAAAATATTGTCCGGTCGTTTATTCACGGCGGTCGCTGTGACGACGACGACGACGTTGACAGTGGCACAATATGTTGTGCACGTTCTCATATGCAGTAGCAGGTTGAAGCACACCGCACCCGAAAAGCTTACGGAGAAGTCAGTGTAACGTACCATGTACATCGATACATGTGCTGTGCTGGATATATGGAAAGTGAAATTGGGCGAAACCTAAATGTAGATATGGCGAGGAAAACGAACCGCCGTGGAGACTCCCCAAACCGTTGCCAAGTAATGAACGTGATGGCATTCCGCGACTTACCGATACGTGGAGTGCAACTTATTATTCCAATTTTCGTTTTCTTGTGCATGCAGAACTTCGGACTATGATGATGACGTAGTCGCGAACCGAGTTACCGACTCGAGTTGACCAGTTGGCGTGGGTTAGTCTGCCACATGAATCGGAATGAAATATGGCCCGGAGGCATAATGTCATATTTAAGTGGCCGTGTTGTCATCGACTATGATTGATAAGGGCGTGTAGTGTGCGATTGGCGGGGCGGGAGGACTTCGTGGGAGATCATTGCAGGGAATTCAGAGCGATTTGCAAAAATGGTTACAGAGTGTTTGCATAATAGATTGTTATGACTGGTTCTACGTTCCCACTAGAAGTTCAGCTGCCTCTTTTCAACTTAGTATTCTTACAATTAGAGCACTTCAATTGCCTGCATTGCATGAAACCTTATCTACTAGGCTAACCGGAGTCCCTAAAAAAATTTTATTTTCATCGAGCTGAGTAGCAGACTTTTCAAGAAGGTTTGACTAATCTGCTAGTTGTGAGATAACTCCGACTCGCTGGGATCAACTTGAAACGACAACGTGCCACGGTAGTTTTATGCAGATAACAAGACCAAAATATTCAAGATATGCTGTACTGAACTGTAGTACTGGCCTCTTCTTTACTGAAAACCTAAAGAATTCAGTCTTCAATTATGATTAAACGTTTCCTATATACCGTTTGAGTACGTAATGAATCCAAAACGTCTACATCAGGTGCTCGAGCAATAACCAATTCATGCAATGCGAACCTTGAACTCGTCAATTTTCGGCACGCTACACCGTACAGTTCCCATTCAATCTCATCGCATCACGATTACAGCTCTCGCAAAATGCAATCCAATTCGATTCGATCCGATCCGATCCGCCGATCGATGGTGGTCCAGAAATAATTAGCTAATTATCGCAATAACAAGCATCATCCACAAAATGGCAAGTATGCGCGCACACGAACCAACACAGAGTAGAGAAATCGAAACCCCTACATCGGCGGTGTGGATGACGCGCGGCGCGAATAGTTGCCGCATTGCCCGGCGAAGATTACGGGGCAGTTTGTTGGCCAACCGTAGAATTTGCGCAATGATTGGGCGGTTTTTGGTCGGCGATGTTTTTTTTCCCTGGCGAGAAGTGCAAAGTTACGATAAACGATCGCCGTGTGAATTTCCTAGCAGGTTCAATCGATATGACAATTTGGTAATCACCAGCTATAGGACAGTGGCGGTAAAACTCTCGCTAGATTTGAGGAACAGTGACTAGTATTAACTAAAATGTTTGTGAATGATGGATATTGCATCTTCAATGAGTAAATGTGTCCAGAATTTGCGATTTTCACTATCAAACTTTTCCTGTAGTGAATAGGAGGCAATTTTTTTTTTCCCCTCTTCCAACTTTCCCCCTACTAGGACCAATACTCACGATGGACTAGACGATATCGTCAACTTGAGCAAAGTGTGTAGTAATTAGCATTGTGTCGTAGTAGTTTTTAAAAACACTGTTTTTAACCCATCGCACTAGTGTTTTGATCGAATGGAAGCTCCAAAGATGATTTGATAATTGAACAATATTTCAATAATCGAAAATTTCCGAGGTCACTGGACAACATTCAGAGATAAAAAAGGGTGTCTATGTTAACGCCTTCAGAGTACTATTCTTAAGAAATATACAAAGAGCAAAAAGAAAAAAAATGTGTCGTAGCTAATTTTTAAACATTTGATATTTCTGAAAATTATTCGAAGACAGCTACCAGAGCTAGCGTTTTTAGCCGATATGGGCAACTAGTTTTTCTGACAGCTTCCCAAAACAATATTCAGATAATATCCTCAATTATTTTATAATAGATTCCGAAAATTATTTCAAGCTGATTACCAATAGTGTCAATAACCGATGTTAGTCATTGACAGCACCAGCATCATCCCCAAATAACTCTCATATTAGTGTTAGATAACACTTTTTGAGCTTCCATTCGATATTGTAAAGAAATTTGTCAAACCCTATTTGTCAAAATATAGTCAATAATGTATCAAATTGTGTTCCTAATTTCGCTAGTCGTCTTCTACATATCTGTGATCATCTCAGTCCAAAGTAATATTATATCCATCGTAGCCCTTTACATTGTCAACCGTCCTAAGCCCTAACTAAATTCCTGCTTTTTTTGATCAGTGAAATAATACCGTCTAAGATATAAAAACAAAAAAGTTCAGTCAACTGAAAAATGATAATGATTATTTGTCAACTTTTATAAATTCACAAAACCCATAAATCTAATCTAATCTAATCTAATCTCACGCTAACGCAGCCATTACTTGAATGCATCCTGGAAAATGAAGACTTTTCAAGTCTATCATTTTTCTTGTCTAACGGCCAGGCCAACTGCGCAGCATGTACCGCAGAGAAGATTTCAAGGGATAGAAAGATTTCAACATAGTCAATATTTGAAAACATTCTACACCTTGAAATCGAGGGAAGAGATGGAAACGTGGACCTCCCGTACCAAACGCTTCCAGATAACGATATAGATATTTAAGCATGTTCGCATGTATTAATATGGTGATGTATACGGTGATTTGCTAAAAATATTGATTAGTGCGCCAGGAATAATGGTAAGATTTTTCAATGAAAAGAGAATAAAGGATTAAGTAATATATACTGAATAAGGCTCGTTACAGTTACTATTTTTTAAAACATGGTATTATTATACAATAAAATTACCTGAATCCTCCTGAAACAAAAAGGTTTATTAGCAGTTACAAAAAACATAAATTAAAACATAGCCAATACAAAAATACATCAAATTTTAATCTGGTATGCTTCCACTTTAGGCAAAAAATAGCCTAAAAAAAAAAAGGAGGGTTCTGGTGTCTAACAAGGGTAATAAAGAAAGAATATTTTTTGATTTGATGACTGAGAAATTAGTGTGGAATATTGATTATGTGTAGTGATTTGAGAACTCAATTTCTCTGCCCCTTGCGAGCCCATATCACTGGCTACGCCTATGTGTAATATTTTTCTCGATAATGCAAGATTCTCAGCTTCTAGATGGCGCAATAAAATTGATTATTTGTTACCTTATAGTCAAGTTATGATTTTTTGAAATTTTTGAACGATTTTGGAAGAATTGACCCTCATTACTGTTTCCCCTGGCTCCGCCCATGATTTGCAATTTTTCTTGGAAGTACCTCACCTGAAGATTCTAACCGTTGAAGAAAATCATGATTTGCTTGAAAAACGGGGCTGATATAAATTTTTATATGTTTGGCGAACACATAAATGGGGTGCCCCCCATTTGCCCTTATCCTTGCTACGACTATGTTCGATATTTTTTCTAGAAAGGGGAGTGTTGGCGGTTTCCAATGGTGGAAGAAAATTGTAATTATATGGAATATCAGCAGAGACATAAGCATTTGAAATAGTGTAACGCTGTTTTTAAGGAGGTGCCTCCCTTTGCAGAGCCCCTTTTTATCGTTTTTCCTCGCTACGACTATGTATGAGAAATTATTATGAAAGCTGAGGCCCCAAGGTTTTCGGCAATATAAAAAATTTTACATTTCGGTATAAAACGAAGAAGATATGATGCTTCGAAAATTAGTGTAACGCTAATTTTAAGCACCGTCGCCTGAGAGATAATCAACAGTTTTATCTTTACCTAATCAGTCCATAATTTTCTAATTGTAATGAATCTAATCTGTAAGGCTGTAAGTCAACTTATCCTAGCGTCCCCTGTCCTGTGTACTTTCGATTTCAAGTAATGAATGATGAGTGTAACGCAGAGGCCTCCCCTACTCACTCTTGCGTTACGTTAAATTTAACAATTATTGTTAAATTGGAGAAAATTCAATGAATACAAAGATTAGGTCTATGCAAGCTGAATTATAACTTGTCTTGAACTTGTGATAAATGCACAACGGATACTTCTTTGGTTCCCATTAGCACTTACGGCCGATTCCTTCACTTGCGCTCAACTCGTAAACCAGATATATCTAGCTCAAAGTCCAAGCGGTGGTGAATGAACTGGCGCTAAAGTGCTAATGGGTTAAGCCCTCCCATCGCGTCAAGATCGAATATCCAGGGGGAGGGGCATAATTTATATTAAGTTTTAAATATAGTTTCTTGTTACTATGCTAAGAAATAGAGAGATTCCAATTTTTTTTTCTACCTGCACCAGCGAACTTCTTGAGTGAACAGCATTCAACATCTAAAATTTAGATTCCAAATTGTTCATTCACTAATACGATTTTCTTATCACCCTGCCCTGTCTTAAGTAGAAGATATAAGTAATGCAGAGACATCCCACATGCACTCTTGTATTACATAATAAGGTTGGACCCTGCTGCAATCAATGTCGTTATGCTATCCACTCCTGAGTTCATAGTTGCTATAAAGATAATTTCGAAGAAGTGAAAAAGAATAGTACGAATCTACTTGTTAATAAAATGCTGCTACTATTACTATTACTACTACTCCTACTACTACTACTAACTACTACTACTAATACTACTATCAAAAGTGCAATGAGTGATCGTTGGCTTCCCAGTCTTGTTAGTAGTTAGAGGGTTAGTATAGACTGGTAATAAGCCCTGTCGGTCCCCCCAGCACTGCGCGTAATCAACTGTTGTTAGATCATGCGACAGCGATTAAGCGTATGCTGGAGGCATGACAAATCAAGCGTTTAAATTAAAGTCAATAAAGCAATGGTATGATTATTCAGATTCTATTTTAGTTTAATTTTGTAAAGAAATGCTTTAATTCAAAACCTAGTTACTTTCAAATACTATTCCATTTACTATTTTACTAATTTTCGTTACTATATTTAATTTAGCTAATCTATAATTATAAAAGACTAAAATTGAAATTATTTAAACACATTTTCACTATATGACGACGCTTGATAAGCCATCGTCAAACCCATCACTCTTGGACAGGGAGAAATATCTGATGCTATTCTAAGCCATATTCCTTAAGGCGAAACTGGAAGCATTTCCTCATTTTTTTGGTTTTTGATTTTTAATAAAATAACGAAGCAATATTTTCGAAATCGGTATTCGTACACATGTAGAGTACGGATCAAAGTATCTCCTGAATTTTTCCCTGGTGGAAAAAGTTTTTCGTTTTTGCAGAAACCATTTTTTTATCCCAGTTGAATCTATTGTAGAAAACTAGAAAAGAACTCTAGAAGAAAGCTCACAGAAATTTATTGAAGATATTACAGGAAACATTTTGAAAGAAATCTTAGTTAGGAGGAACTCTTGCAGAATATTCGTGAATTATTCCTTCAGAAATCCTTGAAGGAACTTTAGTAGAAATCCCAGGAATAACCAAGGAAAATTCCAAGAAGAGCATCGGAATGAATCGCGAAAAATTTTCGAGAGGAATCTCGTGAGAAATTCTAAAAGAAATCCAGCGACAAATTCTACGACTTATCCCGCAGAAATTCTTATAGAGAACTCGTGATAAATTGTGGTAGAAATCCTATGAAAATATCTTTGAGCAAAATGCAGGAGAAACTCCGGGAAAAATCCCATGAGGGGCTCTGGGAGCAATACCAGGAAGTTATTCTGAGATTCCGTGAAAAACTCCAGAAGGAATCGGTCGGAATTCAGGAATCCTGAAAAAAAAGCTGGAAGAAAAATGGCGTGAAATATACGGAAGAAATTTTGTGAGAAAACCTTGGAGGCATTCCAGGAGGTATTTCTAAAGAAGTTCCAGAAAGAAATCCTGACGGAATTTCCGGAAAAATCCTTGTACCGGAATTTTTATATGGATTTTATGTTCCACGATTATCCAGATTTCTTCTTGATTTTAGTTGTTTGTAAATAATCATTCAGAGGCATTTTAAACTTCTTGACGGAACTACAAGCTACCAATAAGAACCTGTAGCATTACGGGAAAAATATTTGTTTTGTCAGTTTGTTCTTAAAGGGTGATACGGTCAAAATTTGGTCACACAATTTTTTTTCATAACTTTAGACTGCGTACACCAAAACAGCTGATTTTTGGACCAGTAATGCTACATTATATGTAGCTTATACCATAAAATTTTCATCAAAATCAATTGAGTATTGGTTGATATATAGACAAAACCATCGACCTACCTTTTTAAACTTTTGTACAAAGGCGCTCCATAGTAAATTTTCGGAAATTTAAGGTCAATAAAGCACAATTTTGATTATAGAACCACCAATACTGCTCCGATTTTTATCAAAATTTTACAGTATAGTACTATTATGAAAATACGTTCTTAGTAAAAATTTGAGTCATTTTGTATGAATTCTTTCAAAGTTCTAGCAGTTTGAATATGAAAAAAACTGACCGGGTGCCACTTAAGCAAATATAACTTTGTAACGGCTGGATCAAATTGAATGAAATTTTTACACAACATTTTTATATGCATACTTCACATACAGGAAAAGTGTCATTGAAATCGGTTAAGTATCTCTGGCTCTATAAATAAAACAGTAAAATTGTCTGAATCCTCTTTGCACAAAATTTTAAAATTGCGGATCTCAGGGTTCAACAATATCTCCGCAAATACTAGACCGATTGTGATGAAAATTTTATGGTACAAGCTACATATAATGTACCATTACTGATCCAAAAATCAGCTGTTTTGGTGTACGCAATCTAAAGTTATGAAAAAAATTGTGTGACCAAAATTTAACTTGACTTGAAAAAAATTGACAAAACTTGACCACATAAACATTTATAACTTTGTAACATCTGGATCAAATTGAATGAAATTTTTACACAACATTTTGATATGTATACTTTACACACAGAAAATTTTTCATTAAAATTGGTTCAGTATTTCTGGCTCTATGAAAAACGAGTAAAAATGTATTCTTATTTTTTAATCCTCTGTGTACAAAATTTTAAAATTGCAGTTTTCAGGATTCACAATATCTCCGCAAATACTAAACCGATTTTGATGAAAATTGTATGGTATAAGCTACATATAATGTACCAATACTGGTCCAAAAATCAGCTGTTTTGGTGTACGCAGTCTCAAGTTATGAAACAAATTGTGTGACCAAATTTTGACCGTATCACCCTTTACTACAAACGTGTAGTAAAAATTCATGTTCAAAAGAAGAAAACACTACATACTCGAAAACTTTTTTATTCATACCAATAATTCAGTAATCTTTATGGACTCTTCTTTTGAATAGATCTACAAGTACTAAAAGTCACTACGTTTTATTCATACGACGCAATGTTTAATTTTTATTGGAGTAAAATCTCCCTGAATGCTCAAGATATTCCCTGAATAATGCAGGTTTTTCCCTGTTGAATAAAATTTCCTGAGGATTCCCGGTTTTCGAAGTAGTAGAAAGCCTGAGAAATCTTTGAAGCAATCCCAACAATAATATTTAAAGGAATCCCCTCCGGCATTTCTGGAATTTTTTTTTATTGTCTCTCTTGATGAAATGGTTTCTCTTGAAATTCCTACTGGAATTGCAGAATAAATACCATCAAGGACTCTTCCAGAGAGGCCACTTGAAGTTCCGCCAGGAATTCTTCCTGTAATTGGTCAAATGATTTCACCAAAAATGTCTTAATGAATCCCTCCAGGGTTTCATAAAAAAAATCCCGCAATAGTTCTTCTAGTTATTTCTTTACAGATACTTTTAGATATTGTTCTCGAAATTCCTTCAGAAACTCCACCTGTGTTTCTAATGATTTCTCCAAAAATTCCTCTTTCGTTCTTCCTGTAAAGTTTGCAAGGATTCTTCTAAAACCTCTTCTGGCAATATCACTAGAATCCAGCGATTCCTGCATGGATTTTTTTTTTTAGAAATTCAGTACTCCTATTGGGAATCTTCTTCAGATTATTTTGGAAACTAAATAGGTACTATTGGGATTGCTCCTGGACTGCTATTGGAATCCTTCTAGGCAGGAATCCTTCAGGATTTTTTGTGGGTTTCCCACCAGGAAATCATTCAGAAATTCCTGGAAGACTTAAAAGTAATAATTGAAAGTATTTCTGCTGAAAATGCTTAAGAAATCTCAGCAATAATTCACGAAGAAATTTTTGTAGGAGTTCCCGAAGGAACACCAGCAGTAATGACTGGAATACAAAGGAAAATTCCTAGAGGAACCCTTGACAAATTCTTTGAAAGACTCATAGCAGGATTTTTTTGGACTCCCTTGAAGAAACCCACGAGGAATTTTCGGAGGCACCTCAGCAATCATCCCAAGAGGAATTCCTGGAGAAATTGCTGGAGAAATCTTTTGAGAAATCCTCTTGGAATTCCTCAAAAAGCTTCTGATGTGATTCTGCTGGGAATTTTTGGGAACTCCATAGATTTCTCTAAGGATTCATCAGAAAATTTCTCCATTGATTCTTCTAGGGATTTTTCCAAGGATTCTTCTAGATATTACTCTCAAAATAGGGGTTCATTTATGAACTCCTACCAGGATTTCTCTAGGCATTTTTTCTGAGAATTCTCAATCATTTTCAGATGATATTGCTGCAGTTCTGCTCTTAGGACTCTTCCTGAAGCACTTCTAGCAAGAAATGCTGGAAGAATTCCAGTAACCACTGATTCAAATTTCAACCATCGCGCAACAATAATGACAATGTCGCAACCTGCATTTGTTGTGACAATTTGCCAAATGCCCCGAATCTCTGTCGACAGTTATGAAATCGAGGAGCGCCGACAACGATACCAGTAAGGAAATTCATAGACGCAGTGTGGCAGGAACTCTACGACCGAACAAAGTTCGCCGTCACACGATGGTTACCATGTACAAAATACTGATTAAACCTGTACCAGGATGTCGGATAACAAATCAATTAAAATGATTCTCGAGAACAATCCTACCGGTGCAAGAAAACGTGGTTCGCACCGGGCTAGACGATTCGCGGACCCTTGGCAGAGTGCGAAACTGGAGACGCACAGCCATGGACCGAGTTGAATGGAGACGACTCTTACGCACAGCAGAGGACACTTAGGCCATATTTAGTCTAATCGGTAAGTATCTGCAAAGCAAATGCAGTACTTGCAAAAAAAAAATCTATCGATCTGCCCATCCATGCATGTTTTGACAGCAAATGTCTCAATACGTAGTATAAAGTATACATTAATGAAAACAACGTCAGTCAGAAAATAGATTGGCAAATGCTGGATAAGGAACATTTCTTCGGACACTAAAGTACAAGTTACAGCTTTTAATCACTTTGAATACAATCTCGTTGCTTGGACAAAGCGTGACCTGTTCGTTTTGTAGAGAACAAATCCATTAGGCATCATCGACTCCGGGTAAACCAACTGGTTTCTGCATCTAATTGAGGCATATCTGCTGCTGCCACTAATCAACCCTCGAGCGCTTCAAAGATTACGATATGCAAGCCGTGTACCACCACACCAAAGCACTACAACTGCCAAACCCATTCAAATATTTTCTCGTCATCTGCTGGGAGCGATAATGTCAGGAAGCCCAGCCAGCTGCAGATGCCGTGTGCAATGGTAATAAAATAAACTGGTCACATTTAATAATAATCATTTCTGACGAGCCGAGCCCCCTCGGGTCTTCCGTGCGCTCCGAAAAACACCGGACCGGATTGGATCGGACGGACCCGTTCCGAAAGATGAATATTGAGCAATTTGTAAGTATTGTTAATAGCTCTATTAGGTGCAGCAGCCCACCGCTTCTAATCCTCGAACCGAACCTCAAACTCCCAGCAATAACTCGAATCGGCTAACTTGCGATCATACCCGCGCTCGATTCTCCTCCAACTAACTACTGAACTGACTGAGCGAGCGAGCGAGTGAAGTGGTGCCTACCCTAACTCAGATAGCGGAGAGTAGCGCACACAAGATTTATGATAATCACTGCGAGGCCCTGCCATTACATGACACTTGACTGCTGTGCTGTTGATACTGACACGTTACCGTGGCCGTTTGTTGCTGTTATTGTGGATATGGCTCACGTCACTCAGTCAAGTCAAGTCGGAACCGCAACAAGTCATCACAAATGCGCGCGCAAGGGTCGAATCACACTACTGCGGCGACCAGTCGCGGCAACGAGATTTATCTCATTTGAAGCCCTTAAAAATGTTCACGTTTAATCTGCAGTTATGTTTTTGTACTTTTTGTGCTTCTGCGACGCGACTTGAAGATTGTTTCATGATTTTAGCGATGCAGGGATTATGCAACGGAATGCGAAAATGTAATTCTCAAGGCGAGTTGAGTTATTTAGCTATGAGTTTTCGCTCGAGTTATAAAAGGGTTTCAAAATATAATATCATAAGTGTGTGTGTGTTTATCTGTCAAAATTGCTGGATGTTTCAGCAAACTGAGAAAAAATGGTAATATACAGAAATTCGTACTGCTGAACGCAACCAGCCCAAAAAACCGAGTCAAGTACAAGACACTGAAGACGACCTTACAGTTGAGGTCGAAATATGTATCTGTCAAAGGATGCAAATTCTTAGTGGAATTCAAAGGAACAGTTATTCCCCTAACAAGCCCAGGTTAATCATCACCAAAAAACCAGCAAAAATGGCTGTTTACCAGCGAAAAAATTGCCTTGTACATGCAGGGTATAGACAAAATTATCGAGACATGTAAAATTTTGACTTTTCAAAAAATGGTCAACTAGCTGCAGCTTTTCGAAAAGTGCATCAAAAATTTTCAACTAGATGTTTCCAAATTTGGGAAAGATTGAGGTATTCTACATGAAATTAGAAAGATTCTAGTAAAAGGCGTATATATCAGATAGCCAACATTCTGTTATACCTCCGGATTCAATGAACCGAATGCAATGAAATTCTGAGCGTTCATGAATCATATAAAGAGCTTTGTTAAGGACTGTTCAATTTATAAAACGGACAACTTGCTTGTGCGATATCTTTTTTATTTTTCAATAAAACCATCATCAGTTTTTTGCATAACTTTCTATAGCTATTCTCAAATGCAGGAAAAATATAACATTAAGCAAATTGTTCTTTATTGTGTAACTGAAGCGGTTTTGGTAAAACATCAATAAAAACCCATTTCTCAAAATTCGACATAACTTTCCACATACTTAACATGCCTATTTTCATGAAGTTTTTAATGTATTGGAATCTTACACTATTCTACTAAAGGTAAAGCTCAATAGTTGGTCAGTAATAATGCACCAAACAGCCTCCGGCTTGATATAGTGAATTGACTTGTTTTCATTGAAATAATTAAAATATATTTAATCAAGTCCTGTGTTGCAATAGCTCAACGGATTCGCCTCAAAATTTGTCCAGAGTAGTAGAATATTGCTTTCTGAATGATACAGAAGAAAAATTTACTTTTAATTGCATTCTTCATCAAAAATTTAGTCCATAAAGATGGTCATAGTAAAAAAATGCATTATTTTTGCTTTATTGATGCAGATTTTCCGACTCTAGCGAAACTTGTTATTATTTATTTTCAACAAAGTTGGTCCTATGTTATTGTACACCTTATTTAATAATAATCGGATGTAAAGTTTTTTTTTCCACCATCATTGTTATGCAAAATTTGCATAAGGTTGCATTATTATTTGGAACAACCTTCGAAGAACGAAACTGTTTGGATTACTGTACCTGTAATGGCGCACAGTAACCAAACCAGCAATGATATTAAGAAGCAGTTTCCTGCATTCAAAACCACATTATTCCTACTCTCGACTGGATGCATACAAAAATTGTTTGTTTAATATTTTCATGCCCTTTTTGCTTTACAATTGAATTTTATTCAAAAAATCGAATCTCACTTGAGACTTTAATATCTCAATAACTAATTTTCCAATTGAGTTTAAATTTTGCCAGAATGTTTATTACTCATGCTGCTGCAGCATGGTACACGCTTTTTAGATATTCAAAACGATATACCATATGTGAACAGTAATTTTATACATATTTTTAATTTTCAGCAATCGAAAAAGTCACCTCATTTAACACCTGGCCGATTTTCTATAAAATAAAACTATTTTTATTCAATTCAAAAATTATTACTATAATGAATGATGATGTACTGAACAACGAAACAAGGGTGGTTAAATTTGGACTACGCGTTTTGTTTTTATAGCCTTGTAAAGTTGTCCGTTTTATAAATTGAACAGTCCTTATACGTTTTACTTGGCTTAAAATTGTCTATAAGAAAAAAAGTTATAGCGACTTAATTTAATTTTTTTTTGTAAATTGGTCTATATTAAACATGCATCTCATAACTTGTTTCAAGTTATTATCGGATATTGTGTTGCTTCCTTTCAAAAAATATCTATATTCAAGTGAATTTGAGGGAATACAGTGGCGTTTCGGTTTTATCACTAGTCGTTTTAATCACTACTCGCCCAAATTCACGGTTTTCTATTCGATTTTATCACGATTTTTGTTTCGTTTTTATCATACTTGTTTTAAAACAGTCTGAAATCAACATAAAATCAATACAGCATTGCCCAGCCCACCAAAACTGTTAAAAAATGTGAACTACGACTCATATATTTTGCAGCTGAACTATTTTGAATAAAAAATTTACATTTTTTTCTCGTTTCACCAAATTCACGGTTTCGTTTATATCACGGTAAAATTTTTTTTTTGATCGTGATAAAAACCGAAAAACCACTGTATAATTGAACTACAACTAGGGTGACAATGGGTATTATCGGCAGGTTTGTTCTCTTCGTCATGGGGGGTTTTTGTGAGCCAAATTGCCTGAAACTTGGCCATATAATTCAGCTTAGTTGGGAAGGATTTGAGACCAACTCTGAGTTCAATAGGTTTCAAAAAACCCTCAAAGACGAAGAGAACAAAACGGTCGAGAATAGGTAATTTTCCCTATTACCATCTTGAAATTTAAGCGATGTTGAAGCTGGATAATTTGGCGTTTTATTAGAAAAATAATCGAAAATAATGCGCTAATTTTCTTCCGTGTTAACAATTTTAAGTTAAGTCAAAAGTTGTTCGAAGCTCATTACATAAGTCGTAATCGCTCAAAACTTCATTGCAATCGGTTCATTGAATCCGGAGACATAACAGTTCAAAGTTGGCTATCGGATAATTATGCCTTTTTCTAGAATATGTCTAACTTCATGTAGAATAAAGGGTGTCCCAACCTAAATTACACCACGGAAAATAGTGTACAACTTTTGATTGCATTGATGGCTGATTTTTCAACTAGAAACAGTATATAATGTGTAGATGATGCCATACATGACGCGAGAATATTAGATTCTTAAAACCTTGTACACTTCTTCTGAAAATAGTTCAGGATATTATGTACTTTGCTGTTAGTGTTTCAAAACGTCTGAAAATTCGACTATAAATTTCCACATTATAAATATTAGGTAATTTTTTTATGGAAATCGGTTGAGTACCTATTTTTATGAAATTCAAAACTCAAACCGCTTCAGAGTGATATTTAGGCACTTATTAACGATTTAAAAGTCCGTTTGCCTTATTTCAACTATAAAACTGCGATTCTCAATAAAACTTGACAGTGTTAACCTAATTTAATAACATGTTTTCAATCAAATTTTGAGCCATCTTGGCTTAGCACTTCCAAAGTTAGGAAACTTTGAGTGTTACAATACAATAAAACAATTAATTATGCATATTGTGAATTTTGGCTACATATACGACCACAAATTTTTATCCGTTTGACCAAATCGAATAAAATATTAATACAAGAAAAACATTCAGTAATTCTGACTCAAACGTTACATAGATGTAAAATATTCGTTTGTACAAGATTCCCAAAATCTAAATTTCTCGCGTCAGAGATATCTTCGTCAATACTAAACCGATTCTGATGAAATTTCGATGGACACATGGAAACTGTTGCTGGTTAAAAAATCAGCCATTTTGATGCATGCAATCAAAAGTTATACACTATTTTCCGTGATGCAATTTGAGTCGGGGCACCCTTTAGCCCGATTTTAACCAAATTTGGACCATTTTAGTAAAAAAAAATGGGAATACAGTATGCAGCAGGAAAAAATACGAGAGTGTTTTTCAACTTCAAACCTCGTTTTCGTCCATTTGACATTAGCCATTCTATGTTTCAACGTTCCATGATCTATAATAGGCTAGTTTTCTGAAAAGTGAATTAAAAATTTTCCCATTTTGGTTGCTAACCTTTACAAAGCGGCGCCTGAAGCTGAATACAATCGGAATTTTCAAACCGCAGAAAAGTACACAGGTCGCTAAATTTCGTATCTGATAAAACAAAATTTTTAATTTTCTCAACAATATCATCAAATATATGTACTTATTTCATCTAGTATGTGAAACTTCATGGCTCTGGATCAGTGTGGTCTGGTTGTTCATCAAATTTAAGCTAATTTTTTACTGTTATAGTCATTTTGTTGAATGACCATTGGGCGCAGTTTATTGATACCCGCTTATTAGGCTTACATTATCGCATGTTAAACATCAAATATGTTCATTTTTATTTTTCAGTGCTAGAATATAGACATTGACTGATACACCGTCATGAAAAAATAGTCATATATATCTCATATTTAGCGTGTACTAGTGCCTTGAACTTTTCGCATTTTTTCCTGCCGCACCCTGTATTTGATGCACTTCAAAAAGTTACTGTTACAGCTAGTTGACAATTTTTTAAAAAGTGAAAATTGTGCCTGGTCCGATTATTTTGTTTATTCTCTGTAAGTAGAGGATCGACAAAACACTGAAAGACAACCATATGCTATAGCATAGCCAATATAGATTTGCGTTGCGTTGCGTGGGCGTAGTAACGGAGTAATTCGTAGACTGCATACTAAAGGTTGTCATGTTAAAACTTTAATACCCCTATTCTAATTGCTTATGGAATGCTATTTGGGAAGGAACAGCTATCTAATTAGAGGTTGAAGTAAAAAGACATGGAAACTTCTATTGCCGGCCACGCCCATCTTCTCCGTTACGATAAGAAAGGATGTGATGATATGACACCTACTTTATGGAAGGCTAGCGATTCACCGGCGCCCCCATAGGTGTCATGGAGTTGGATATTTGGAATGGGTTGATTTGCTATAAGCGAGTGAGGCGACAAGATTCAGATTGTGTAAATGTATTTGTGTAGATGTGTTGGTGTGAGTGTAAGTGTTTTAGTATATTTAAACACCAACGCTGGGAGTGACATGGCTAAAAAATTTTGTCTTTTCACTTCAGGGATGGAACGCAGGCATCAACCCTGTGTCCTGGCTAATAAGCCTAGGCTTAAGCGCCATTGGTCGCTCTCTGAAACGATAAGAAACATGTTATGTGGATGCTAAGGGATAGTAGGGAATTGATGATATCTATTTATCGAGATGCCAGCGACTCACCGACGCCCTTGTAAATAGAAAGGAGATGGGATTTTGGTACGGGAAAGGTCTGGAGTTCAGTATGATAGATAAATTGACATTTATTATATACAAACATATGCTATAGCCGTTATAGATTTGGCGAAATATTGAATTTAATTTACAATATTCATGTGATTTTTTTTAAAGCTATTTTTTTAAAGAATTTTTAGCGAAATCGCTGTAGCAAGCTTGGATAAATATCTTGTCGGGCTTGTCGGAAATAAAACAGAAAAATTCATAAAAGTATCTCTGAAGAAACCTGAATGAAACAGTGTTGAGTTTCATGACGAATTTCTGGACAACTTTTTGAATAGGGTATCGCGCCACTTGGGCGGTGGCTTCTATATTCGTCTGTTTTCCACTATAACTCAGTCAATGTTGAACCAATTGACTTGAAATATTGTACACGGGTAGATACTATACCTATCTCACCACATTCCAAAAGCTATGTCAATTGGTTCAAATTTGACTGAGTTATAGTGGAAAACAGACGAATATAGAAGCCACCGCCCAAGTAGCGCGATTCCCTATAATTTTAAAATAATGAGCAAAATCTTTGAAGGAGTTGTAAGAGGATAATTTTGAGTGAGACATTATTGAATGAAATCTTCAAATCTCCATGTTCTGACGGGTTCCAGGCAGCTGCTGGAACCCGCGCTGCGTCCCATTCCTTTAGAACCAATCAGCACTCCTTGTCTAACAAGTATGTTCATTGCCTCTGTTCCACGCGACGGTTGTCTCGGCTGCATCGTGGTTATTGCTTTGATTCCAGTTGTCAGCAGATGGTCGCTGAATTTTCCTCGTTCTGTCCTACTTGAGTATTTAAGTCTCGAATTTGTCAATTTTTTGTAAGGAAAAATGTAGTTTCTTCATCTTCTTCTTGGCGTGACGTTCTCACAAAGACAAAAACTGTTTCTCAGCTTAATGTTCTATGAGCACTTCCACTGTTATTAAACAGTGGAGCTTATTCTGTCAATAACCATTTTGCATGCCGAACGGCCATTGAACGCGTCACCCTCAGCATGGTCACGCTGAATACCCACGCCTTAATAGCTGTGATTATAGGGATCCTGAAGAAAAATATTTTACAAAAGAGTAATAAAGTATCAAAAGTTGGTCCACATAACAATACCATACTGCCGTAATTCTGCAAAGTGACGTAAGCGCCATTCAAAATGTCGATAATTTTTGGTATATGATATATAATATCTGGTGTAAAAATAATACTGTATTATGCTCGCTGTATTAGAATGCAAGATCTAGTCGTAATCTATCATCTATGGAAAGAAACTTAAAGGATAAGCAAGAGTTTTATGCATAATAACCAAAAAATGGGTCAAAACTATCAATGTCGCTTACGTCACTTTGCAGAATTACGGCAGCATACCCAAGTAACAATGAATGCTGAACAGTGAGGGTATAAGCTGAATAATAGCTGGTTAATGGTGTCAATGGCTGAACACAATGACAGCTGAATATTGGTCTGAAGTATGGCTTGTTCAACCTCTTTAATCAGCAATACATAGATGGCTGAATATCAAGTTTAAACAGCTTTAAAACATACACCAACATGCAGAATTAATCATCAAATAATTTTTGACAGCTGACTCATGACCCAAGCTTGTTTTCGTGAATTCCACATCGCTTCTTCAGCCTCAATACAGACTTAGTTCAACTTATGTTCTTGACTATTCAGACTCAACAAGTATTGCTCTTGTTTTCGAGGATATGTATACAATTGTGTGTTGGTTGAATAAAATCACCAAAATTAGATGTTTAGGAGCTGAATAAAGAATTGTACCTCTTGTGCTCAACTTTTGTTGAAATGAAGGCTGGGTAATATATCCAGTTATTCTTTTATGTTCATTATCTTAAAGCTGTTCAGATCTATACATTGTAGTACATGTAGTACTATTCTTACATGTTAGAAAAAAGCATTGTAAAAATAGCAACAAAAATAATAATAGCAGAGCAGAAAAAATCATGCTTTTTATCCACTGATGAACATGAACGACGTCAAACTGACACTTTCTTTCACATCATAGATCGCAAAAACCCATCCCCACAGCAGTCAGTCATACAATGCTTGGCTTGCGTTTCCAATTACACTTTTTTGTTTTGATCGATCATTCACCATCCATCCATCCATCGCCGCAACAACACTGTACCATCCCGTCGCCGTCGTCGTGGATTGATGAGAGGATGTGGCAAAATTTCCCAACAATAGCAAAACAAACACCACGCGAAAGCCAAACCATCCGACCCATCATCGCGCGCATCGTGTTCTTCATCAGGGATTTCTCTTCTGTTTGCCACGCATTGGCTAGCTAGGCCGGATCGCGTTGGCAACCATAAATGTTCCATTGAATTAATTAAGGCTTTAGAAAAAAAAAAGTGCAACTGCAACGCGAATCAAATCGAGCCCCCTGATGTTGTCTCGGTGGTTGTGGTAGTGCTGGAGCTGGAAAGCATTCTGCAAGGCGTAAAAGTTACATTTGTATAACAACAACGACAAGGCCTGCAAAAATCACTACAATAGATCGTTCTGAATGGCCCGTCAACTACGTTTTATGCGGTAGATTTTGTAAGACTCCAATGATTTTTTTTAACTCCACAATACCTTGAACTATTTAGATTTTGACAAAACCTCAAACAGACCTTCGACGGTTCTGGTCAAAATTACAAGAACCTACAAAAGTGCTGGCGGAAACTTCAATATCTGATCGTAGGGATCGCTGATCGCTCTAATGTGTAGCTGGCCGAATTGAATGTTTTGATTTCCCGACTGCTCGTACGTCACAATATATCACATCTAAGCGAATATTCGAATGGTGTTGATGGCTGGATGCAGTGTGCAGACTGCATCAATCCTTACGAGCTGGGCGAGTAACTGTGGATTTGATCGGTTGCCTCGCATAACCAGTCGGACGTCGTCATCGCATCTAGCCCACCATCACCAGAAGCTTCACAGAGTCCGTCCATCCATCCAATGCAATGGTCTGTCGGTCGGGTGGTTTTATAGCTGGTTCCATTGCAGCAGCAGCGCAACGATAGGACTAGTTGCTGTGGAGCGCAGCGCAGCAGGTAGGTACATACATAGGTACGCTATGGGAAGTAACTCGACCGAAACGTGGACCCGTTAATGAGATTTGCGCTTTTAAATTACAGAACCGGTGGTAGCTACTGCACCATGATGGGATTGTGGACGGGGCTTGGAGGGATGCCTCTACATTGCATTGGATACCTACTCGCTAGATAGACTGACTTGAGTCTCCGTGAGACCTAACTTGCGTTGCCGATGATAGTTGAGTTGACTGATTGCTTTGTAAATTATGAATTTATTAGGTGTGTCACTGTGTGTTTTGGAATCATTAAGTATTAAGTTTTGTAAGGCTCAAAAAGCGAGATTTTTTCATCGTGTTGTACAAAATACAATAGCGCGATCGCTCGAGGGTTAAAAGAATTTGGTAAGAATTTTACTGATAGGGTCTGGGATCATTTGGGCAGGGAGGTCTATTTTGGGCACTTGCTGCTATAACACATTCAATTTTGACCAATTAGCTTGAATTTTTGTACCCGGCAAGATAATGTACCAATCAAGTCAATTGATTCAAAATTGTTCAAAAATAAGTTCCCCTGCCCAATTGGCCCCAGACTAGGGTGGCCCGCGCTTATATGAAAAACAAAAAAAAATCGAAAAATGCCAAGTTTTACCTCCGGATTTAGTTTTTTCGGACTCCCAGAAGCTACTTTCAAAACACCCCGTAACGTGGGTAGATCACCTTAGAATGGTGCGTTGCGGTGTAAGATCTACCAAATCAAATTTTGATCTTGATATTTACCGTATTTTTAAATATTCCACGATCAAAGTTTGATGCTCTTTTCCTTGTGTTTTGTAGTATTTGTGTTTCAATGTACTGCTAATTAACATTTTATTTCAGCAGGATTCAGGTAAATGTATCGTACGATATAAATAATATTTTAAAAATATGTAACTGTGGCGAGCGTATCACTAATATCATATTAGTAATATGTAGCTTATTTGACGTATGATGTTAATATTATTTTATATTTCAGATTACCAACCGAAGAATCTAGTAATTCAACCAAATGCCAACAAGATGACGAGGAAACCAGGATGAATTGGGCAGACAACTGATTCGAAGCAGTCTAACAATGGTGTGCCTGAACGTTAACCAAGCGTATCCGTTGGTGTTTACCCTTCCACTAACAACACCCAAATTCCCGTGACACCTAGGCCTGAGAGATCGTAGAGTTGTCTACATTTTTCATAGGTGTCCAAAACTAACCATCCTTTCCCATTCCTCAGCAGTCGCAAGGACGTGGCCAGGGCAGTGCTCGACCATTGGAGGATTGCGTCAGTCTTGTCTAAGAGTCAGAGATTAGTCCCAAATCTTTGTGCTTTGGTTCGGACGGGAAGGAGGCAACCCTCATAACAGTGGTCTAGGACTGTACCACCTACGAATTTGTGCGACTCGCTTAATGCTAATGCTAATGCTAATTAAGTATTAAGTTTTGTAAGGCTATCCGTCTAGCATTGCATGTATCAGCCTAATGAGTTTCGTTAGAAAACCATGACCTGACACTATCGGCTGCTGGTGTTTTCCCTGTGAATTCGTCAACCACCATCTCAAATGCAGACCCATAGTCATAGGGTCTCAAGTTAAACCAGTGGTTAAGGCTATGGATCACCAATACGGTGACGGTGACGGTGGGTTCGATTCCCATTCCAGTCGGGAACATTTTCTTGATTCCCTGGGCATAGTGTATCATTGTACTTGCCTCACAATATACAAATTCATGCAATAGCAGGCAAAGAAAGCCCTTCAATTAATAACTGTGGAAGTGCTCAAAGAACACTAAGTTGAAGCGAGGCAAGCCAAGTCCCAGTGGGGACGTAGAGCCATAAACAATAAGAAGAAGAACCCATAGTATTGTTATGTTAATTGTGCACTCTTTAATCTTAGAGATGAAAAAACTTACATAATATACAAGAAGTTGATGCTAATATTCATCGATCGAGTATCTAATTGAAAGTTAATCTGCTGAGCAAATTCGTGCATAAAATTCGTCCCCGCCGATTGTTCCGCACGCGGAACTAATAACGGCTGACACATAAACATTGCGGAATCGTTTACAATCGTCCACCCCAGCTGGAGAGGGTAAGTGACCACGACGACTCAGTGACGCGGTGGTGTCTGCCTATCCATCTATACCCCTGCAGATGTGGAACTCCTAAAGCACTAGGTACTGACTGGGCCTGGCACCGTTTGTCGTCGAAGACATTGTTGCGGCCATAAATTTATGCACGTGCTGCGCAAGTGATCGCACGCGCCCGTTCTTTTCCGCGGCCGCCGTGCCGTTGATGTTGAACCCGCGGGCGTACAAACGACACGACGACGACGATTGGGCTGACCGAGTGAAAATAAAAGTAATTTATATTCGATTTGAGAAAATTACCCGCGAGCAAATAGTTCGACCTATTGACGATGGCCACGGTTCCCCGTGGTGGAGTGGACGTGGACAAGACAGGCGGTCACTTGCCAAGCATGGGAATGTACGCGAGTGGTTGGATGACAGCGCAGCAGCGCTCTCCTGGACCTGGAGTGAACTAGTGCGATTTGCAAATAAAACGACACATACACATGGTGTTGTGTGTTTAGCCTAGTGCATGGGTTCCCGAACTGTGGGACGGATCCCCGAGAGGGTCACATGGTCTTCTTCAAAAAATCATAGTCTAGTCTACACTTATATTTTGTACAACACATTGAAAAAATCTCGCTTTTTGTACTCAGCATTAGCGTGGTGCAGGTGGTGTTGGCCAACCACGTGACTAACGGAAGGTTAATGCTTGCAGCACATCGGGGATGTGTTACAAGCATTAAAGCGGCCAGGAATACTATTCAGCGTTTTTTTACATAATAAAGCCATAGAACAGGACATCAAATCAAAATTGAAGCATCGCGAAACAATAATTACATTGTCGCAACCTGCATTTGTTGCGACAATCCACCCAATGCAATGCGACATAGGTTTGTCCCAACTTGAACAGAATAGGATAGAGATCGTACATCACGAGTTTAGAGATTTTTGAGCCTTGCATTGCAATTTTCGAGAAGGAACTTCGACTCGGTAAACACTACAATACTGCTGAAGATCTACCATCAAAAAAGTTTCGATTTTGGATAAGTCTCGCGCTTAGTATCATACGGGCGTATCTACAATGATCGATTTCTCTTCATCGATTTTCTCTTCGGTTAATAACTTGCCCGGCAAATCATTTTCGGTTGTTTTTGTTGTTTTAGATGCTAGTCCTAGTCGCCCTTTACTGAAACGCATCGAGAGATTATCCAAATATTGGTCGTATTTTCCGGAATAATCCGAAGAGAAAATCGATGAAGAGAAATCGATCATTGTAGATACGCCTGTATGATACTAAACGCGAGAAGTAATAATGGATTACGCAACAAATTCAGTTTCTGTTTTGTCCCCAGCAAAAGATTTCGGGATCATGCCATTACACAGCGCAACATTTTTTTGTCTCAAGAGCAAACTTATGTGTCTCCGAAGAATTTTGGGCCGCTGAATCCGAATCCGGGCTCAGATTTGCTCCAACACGTCACAATTTTGAGCTATACCTCAATTCATAGGGCAAAATATGCGATTTTGGGCTTTTTTGACTGCAAGCCATTAAGCTTGGAAATATTTTTTTTAAGCAATCAAAAGGTTAATTGGTCAATCAACATCTAAATTAACGACTCATGCAAAATATTTCGTTTTACCTAATCAAATTTGATAGATTTAAGCGTTTTATGTTAGTATGAAAACTTGCATGCAACTTTTGGAGGGTGACTTGTATGGGAAATATCATACCTAACATAAATCGCTTAAAACTATCAAATTAGATTTGGTAAAACGAAATATTTTGCATGAGTCGTTGATTTAGATGTTGATTGACCAATTAATCTTTTGATTGCTTAGAAAAAAATATTTCCTTGCTTAATGGCTTGCAGTCAAAAAAGCCCAAAAACACATATTTTGCCCTATAAATTGAGGTATAGCTCAAAATTGTGACGTGTTAGAGCAAATCTGAGCCCGGATTCGGATTCAGCGGCCCAAAATCCTTCGGAGACACATAAGTTTGCTCTTGAGACAGACAAAAAGTTAATTTTTGTTACGCTGTGTTATCTGTGACCAGTTGAGATAAAGAGTAATCGTCGCGCCTTCTTTGTGCGTGATGTTGATGAGTGTTGCTAAGAAAGCTAGTGTCACTCCTTGGTGATCAGCTTCCCGAGATGGGAAACAGGTATTTAACCTGTGTCCTGGCCATTTGCCTATGCTTAAGCGCTTTTCTCGCTCTCTGAGACGAATAAACTCAGTCGGTGCTATAACCAACTAGGCCACAGAAGAAGTTACGATTCTGTAAAATAGAGTATTAGGCTGATTTCAAAGCGGCAGTCTAACTGGGTTTATCATGTCGCGTAGGGGGATATTCGAGCCGGATTTTTACATTTGCTGTTGATTGAGAGATGACAATCAGCGGTATCGACCAAGGTATATACATAGCTAGCGTGGTTCACAAAATCGTTTTTGCTCCACACTGCTTATTCGATTCGTAACCAGATTCTATGCCTTCTCACAAAATTTGAGCTCATTTGGATTAAAATTGAGACTGCACAAGCCCTTCAAAGTTTGTATGGGAATTACTATGGGAAAACGATGTTTTTCATTCAATCGACCGTAGTATTTGCCCAAATCCCCTAGAGCGTTAGGTGACCCTTGGTACTTCTAGGTTACTCTATCAGCTACAACTTTGCCGAAAACCGCATTCAAATTGCATGCCTCATTAATTAGTTACCGATTTTTATCCAGAATCGAAATCTTTACTCGTGATGGTTAAACTAATCGGTGGGCATCACTGCATTTTGCAGTGAAACATAGTAGCCATGATTTCAGTGTGCTATCTTTGGCGCCATATGCAGCAATGTTGCCTGCTGGGAAGCTGGAGGATCATTGCTAAAGTTTGTCCAGTTGGATACAAATCGATAACTAATTAATGAGGCGTCCGATTTGAATGCGGTCTTCAGCAAAGTTGTAGCTGATAGAGTAATCAAGGATTACCAAGGGTCAACTAATCCTCTAGGGCACTTGGGGAAATGCTGTGGTCGATTGAATGAAAAACATCGTTTTCCCATAGTAATTCCCATACAAACTTTGAAGGGCTTTCATTTTCATTTATTTAGTTAACATCAAATTCATGATAATACTGAATCAACAATTTGCCGCCATAATACTCGATTTGCAGCTGCAGCTCTCCAACGTCGGTCACGCCCAACACTCGCCAGATCACGCTCCACCTGGTCCGCCCATCGTGCTCTCTGCGCTCCACGCCTTCTTGTACCAACCGGATGGTTAGCAAACACCAACTTTGCAGGGTTGTTGTCCGGCATTCTTGCAACATGCCCTGCCCACCGTATCCTTCCGGCTTTGGCTACCTTCTGGATGCTGGGTTCGCCATAAAGTGCAGCGAGCTCGTGGTTCATCCTTCTCCGCCACACACCGTTCTCCTGCACGCCGCCGAAGATCGTCCTTAGCACCCGTCGCTCGAAAACTCCGAGTGCTTGCATGTCCTCCTCGAGCATCGTCCACGTCTCGTGCCCGTAGAGAACCACCGGCCTTATTAACGTCTTGTACATGGTACATTTGGTGCGGGGGTGAATCTTTTTTGACCGCAGTTTCTTCTGGAGCCCATAATAGGCACGACTTCCACTGATGATGCGCCTTCGTATTTCACGGCTCACGTTATTGTCAGCCGTTAGCAAGGAACCGAGGTAGACGAATTCTTCTACCACCTCGAAAATATCCCCGTCTATCGTAACATTGCTGCCAAGGCTTGTCCTGTCTCGCTCAGTCCCACCTACCAGCATGTACTTTGTCTTAGCCGCATTCACCACCAGTCCGACCTTTGCTGCTTCACGTTTCAGGCGGGTGTACTGTTCTGCCACCGTTCCAAATGTCCTAGCAATAATATCCATGTCATCCGCAAAACATACAAATTGGCTGGATTTCGTGAAGATCGTACCCCGGCTGTTGAGCCCGGCTCGTCGCATAACACCTTCCAGGGCGATGTTGAATAGTAGGCAGGAAAGTCCATCACCTTGTCGTAGTCCCCGTCGAGATTCAAATGAACTGGATAGTTCACCCGAAATCCTTACGCTGTTCTGCACACCGTCCATCGTTGCTCTTATCAGTCTAGTCAGCTTCCCGGGAAAGCTGTTCTCGTCCATAATTTTCCATAGCTCTGTGCGGTCGATACTGTCGTATGCCGCTTTGAAGTCGATGAACAGGTGATGCGTTGGGACCTGGTATTCACGGCATTTCTGGAGGATTTGCCGTACGGTGAAGATCTGGTCCGTTGTCGACCGGCCGTCGATGAAACCGGCTTGGTAACTTCCCACGAACTCATTTACTTTAGGTGAAAGACGACGGAAGATGATCTGGGATAGCACTTTGTAGGCGGCATTCAAAATGGTGATCGCTCGAAAGTTCTCACACATTAACTTGTCGCCTTTCTTGTGGATGGGACAGATTATCCCTTCCTTCCACTCCTCCTGCACATTCTTTCATCGATCGGCCACCAACCGATCACGCGCCTCTGCATGTCGCCCATCACTATAAAAGCTGTTCCCAGCTCACGTGTGTTGCCGCAACTCTGGTAGATGGTATGATTACCTCTAAACGTTCGCACCATAGATCCTGTCCAACACACCTCCTGCAGCGCTACGATTCCGAACCCGCGGTCCTTCAGTATATCGGCGAGTATGCGGGTGCTCCCGATGAAGTTGAGAGATCTGCAGTTCCACGTACCGAGCTTCCAATCGCAAGTCCCTTTTCGTCGCTGTGGTCGTCGCCATTGGTATCGGTTCGCATTCTTCTCTTGTTGATTTTCCGGTGCTAGTCTTTTTTACGGCTGGCTCGCAGGGCCTGACACCAACCCACTAACCCAGGGAGCTGGGCTTACCTTCCCGGAAGCTACGGGTTCTGCATTGGCATTTCCTCCAACTACAGTGCTAAATAGCTAGGCTCGAGCGCCAGTCTTCGCCGGGGGTGGTGTTTTTAATGGGCGCCCAGGAGACTTTGAAGGGCTTGTGCAGTCTCAATTTTCAACCAAATGAGCTCAAATTTTGTGAGAAGGCATAGAACCTGGTTACGAATCGAATAAGCGGTGTGGAGCAAAAACGATTTTTTGAACCACGCTAATACATACCTTGATACCTATTACACACGCAACGTAAGAATGTCTGAAAGCTCATACCTGGCTACAGCCGAGTGCTACCAGATAGACCATGGGTCGTATAAATTTGAATTTGGTAGCCTAACTGGGTTTTATACACGGAAGATCTTAGGAACTCTAAGAAATTAAGGATTTCTTCAGATTTTTGTTTGGGAATTTCCTTGGAAATATATCTAGATTTCGTTCCAAAACTCTTTTGAAGATTTCTCCCGAAATTCGAAATTCTATTTAAGATTTTTCCTTGAATTTATTCCGGGATTCCATTATTGTCTTCTTCTTTTTCTCGGCGTTACGTCCCAAATAGTACAAAGCCTGGTCCTCAGTTTAGTGCACTATGAGACCCTGAGGTTCGCTCACATTTTCATCGATTTTTTATTGTTGCGGTCAGAGCACACCTAAGTATTTTAATGTTTTGAAAAGCTTAGCGGTGGTTGCGAACACACCGAAAATCGCGGATTTAATGATAAAATTGAAAATGGCGGCCAAATCCAAGATGGCCGTGAAACAAATTTCAACTTCAAATGAAAGGTCTATACATTCCCTTCATAGAAATGTGGAGTTTTGTACATGTTACAATATGAAATTTTGGAGATACTTATTACGCGATAAATTAGGTAAAATTTAATGAAAAATCATAATTTCTGTCATCTTGTCAACCCCGTGGCAAGCAAGGGGTCCGTCAATTTAAGCTAACCAAAGTGGTTTTCATCTTTTTTATCATTTTCTAGAGAATAAGCAAGAAAAAAATAAAATCCCAGACTCTATGTAAATGGCAGCTTGAAATATCAGCAAAAGTTCCAGCAGAAATCCCAAGAGCTCCGAAAGAAACTCTGGAAAAATGTAGAGAAAGTCTAGAATAAACCCTGAAAATTTCTAAGACCCTGGCCAAGTTCGCAGGGGTTGACGGTATTAAAGTGAAGGAGTTTCATTTTGATTATTGTAATGTAGTGTTCTTTAGTGAAACATATCACCTTTTTAACACTTTAATGCGCCTCCAACGGTTCATCACGAACCGGCTGCTGCAGATGGAGTATGGCTGATCATATGCATCAGACATGCTCGATAAACAGGAGGAACCGCCGGGGCTCAGTAGAGTCTATTCCTAAGCAATAGTTCCAAGTCGGTTGGATTTGAGAAGGTTTTGATGATCGTTACAAATCCTAATAAAAGTATTATAGGATTTGTGACAGGTTTTGAAACCTTTTACAGCCATCTGACTTCAACATGTTGTTTGGGCTCTATTTCCCACGTTTCTCGGTTGATTTTTATTGCATAGTAATTTATTAATGTCATAGTCGCTTTTTCGAATCTTTACAATGTTAGTTGGTCATATTTTCTTTAAATAAAGCAATAACCGAAGAAAAAATCGACCGAAGAATCAATAGTGGGAAGGAGATTTGCAGCACTTAATTGTGCTGATAGATTCAAAGCTAACGTGCGAACACTTAAACGCATTGTTGACGTCAATGCGTTCGACGTGACATTTTGTACAAAAACTGACTGCTTTATATTAACTGAACAACGTTACTTGTGTATGACTAGGTTGACATTTCTAGGCTACGCTTGAGAAAATGATATGGTTCATCTAGGTAGGACCGATAGGACAATTGAACGAATTTGAATATTTTTAATAGTATTTGTAACGGGAAGAAAGTTGACATGAAATCTTTATTATTTTAAAATTTTATTGCAATCAACTGACCAACTTGGCGTATTTTTGATTATCTCTTAGATGTTCAGAAGTTCAGTTACATGTTTCTGTGGATTTTGGACCGATGACAATTTAAGGACACAAGAGATGAACACAAGTAGAAAAAGATTAGCGAAATCAAGAAAACAATTTGACACAGGATCGACTATATTTTAACATACAGGGTTCGATTGATTCGATAAAAAAAAACAACATACGACAACTGACTTAACGAGGAGAAAAACATATTTAACCATACCACAAAATCAAACAAGGAGACAAACACAAACCGTGTGACCATAACACTACATAGGCAAATCCTGACTGACTGACTGACCAATTGAAAACTTTCCAATCTTCTACCGTAACTTTCTGAGTCAGTAGGCAACAGTGTCTTAATGGATATCATTTTCCGCGTACGGCTGGCAAACTGCTTCTGAAAGATTACGTACTCTTTTCTATCTTCGGGTCTAGTGTAGAGGTTTCAACTCTATTCAGAGTGCAGCTAGAAACCTAGCAAAAAAAATAAAATAAAATAAACCCTGAAAATTTCTAAGAGTTATCACAGGAGCAATGCCAGACGGAATCTTCTAAGAGATATTCCGGGAAAATCTCCAAGAACAGAGAAATCTCAAATGGAACTTATTATGACTTATAATAAATCCCTCTAGAACTTTTGAAAAATATCTCGGAAGAAACTCCTGTAGGAATTTCAAGAGAAACTATGAGAGAAGGCTCGCGGAAATTCTTTGAACAAATTACAGAAGTAACCTCGTGATGGTCTCTGGGATCAACCTCTTAACCTTCCTAAGATATTAAGATTTTCGCATCACGATGGCGTAGTGTGCGTTCAGCGTGCCTATCTGGCTCATATGGACCACAACATCCTACTAGTGAGAAAGAAATCTCGGGAAAACTCGTGAAGAAATGCTTGGAGGAACTCTAGTATGCAGAAATTCCAGGAATAACTCCTGGAGAAACTCTGGGAGAAATCCCGGGAAGAGTTTCCGGAAGAAATCATGAGAGAAGCACTGCCCGAGCAGAGGAGAATATCAAATTCATAACAACAGAATCACATAGCCTGTTTTTATATCATAATTTGTTATTATTAACTTATCAAAGTATTACTTTTTAATAACATGTTTTGTAGGGCAATCTTGTTTTGTTATGATCAAGTTATTGATATTCATCTACTAAATAACATTTCAATGATAAACTTTGCTGAAGACCAAGTTTTGTTATTATTGTACTTTTGAAAATGTACCAATATGAGAGGAACACAATAATGAAAACAACACAACAATAACAAGCTTTCAAATTCACTGCAAAATTCATTGTTATTAAGTTGTTATTGAATCTATCAAAACCTGTTATTGAATTGGTCTTCCAGGAACATTTTTTGTTATGATTTTTGTTATTTTGCCGCTTATGACAGACAAGTTTATAACATAATAAGATGTGTTAATAAGACAAAAATTACTGATTCCATTATACAGTTATTATGCCAAAATAACATATTTTATTATGCTCTTGATATTTTCTTCTGCTCGGGTGGAAGGAATCGCGGAAAAACATTCAAGAAGAATCTTGAGAGAAACTCCAAGATAACATCTGAGAAATATTTTGAAAGAAACTCCTATAGAGACCCCAGGAGAAATTCCAAGAAAATCTCTTTAGGACCCTAATTAAGCTGAAAATCAATAAGGCTGTTTGAATACGGAAGCTAACAGCTGCATAATTCATTCCATCAGATTCTTATAGAGATATACAAGACTATAGATTTATCTACCAGCTGGTTAGATGCCCTCGCATGCCCAACCTACAAGAAATGACACAGACTAGATTGTACTAATTACAGAGAGGTTATTAATGAATAGGACTACTCGAGTTCGTTTCTTGTTGTTACCTTTTATATTTATTATTATTATTATTATATTTTATGAAAGACCAAATAAGTTGGCATTCGTGTATTTTATATGTTTACTTTTATATTTGAATATGGCATTTACTAGAAAATTTACAGAGGGGTAGCCTAAGGAAGCTAAATGAACTGGTTTCCGGACAAATGTTCTTGGGGTGTTCGCTTTTTTCGTTAAAAAAAACAAACTTCAAGTTGTTTCCCGAAGCAACGTAAGTATACGTGAAGAGAAATGAGCTTTGGCAGATAATATCATAGTATGATTTTCCGACGAAACCAATATAACATTGATATTTATCACTTGTACCGACTTTTCGAACCCTCTAAGGGCCGATTTCTTCACCCGGGCTTAAATTTTAAACCAGGCTTAGCAACATTTTAAGCCGGGCTTAACTTTTTTTCGATTTCTTCACCTCGGCTTAACCACTAAACCCGGTTTAATAAAGCTACGGTTTACGTTAAGTGTGGCTTATTTTAAGCGGTGCTCTGAGGTGGCTTAGCAGCGCTAAGCCAGGCTTGAGCCGCAATTTGCAGAGTTTGGGTTTCTTCACCTGCTTCATGGATAATTTTTTAAACAGCAGAAAATATTTGTAATAAAACATGTACACTTAGGAACAATACAATTGTAAAACGTTTGGACACGGATGAAGGCGATGATAAAGAAAATTACCTAATCTACGGCCGGTGCGTCGTCAATATAAAATATTCAACATCGGTTTTTGGGACAATCAAGTGTTTACATTAGATTGAAAGTCTTCAAAAAGGCACCGTGTTGATAGTCACTATCTGTTTTGGAAATTTTTCATCCAAATTTGGAAGTCGAAAGTAAATTTGCATTGAAGTTTCTGTTTATTTTAATCCGGTCACAATAAACATGTGTTTGTCTCTTATGGTTCAGGAGATATTATTTTTTTAATAAACAAACTTAGGATGACACTCAAAAAATTTCTTCTAATAACTTTTTATACACTGATTTCTAACAGAAACTTAGTTCAAAGCACGTTTAGCCCATCGAATATTCAACATTTTGACTCAAAATTCTAAATAAAAAAGAATTATTCGTGGTGTACTTCTAAACATGACTTATTTTGAATACCTAATAGGATGACGTTGGATATTAACGGCAGGTTTGTTCTTTTCGTCGTGAGGGGTTTTTAACGGCCAAAATGCCCGAAACATATCTAGATTGAGTTTAAATAAGGGCGAAAGTAACATGAGAGAGTTCTCTTCATCGACTCTCCCTCTTCTGCAAATTAAAGTGACAAGATGCAAATTCAATCGAACTTTACCATAATCCATAATTGAACCATATGGCCATATCATTCAGCTTAATTTGGCCAACTTTGAGTTCAATAGGTTTCACAAAACCTCCCATGACGAAGAGAACAAAACTGCTGTAAATACGTATGTTACCCTATCTAAAATTGACGCAGTGGATTTTAAATATCTTTTTACAACTCAGCACTATGAAATTTGATTTATACTTGCCGTATCACAACGGACTAGTTTTTCGTACTATACCAAATAATTACAATATGATTGATAATGCAACTGATTTCGGTTGTATTATGGGTTTAAAATTTTGAAAAACGTATTCAAAAATCGTAAAATCAAAAAATTATACGAAAGAGCACCTTTTTCTGAGCCACTATGTTTTTTTTCAGATTTTTAGAACTTTATTTTGATACCTAAAATCAATTTCAAAGAGATTATTGGAAATCACCTTTTGACAGCTCCGCCCAGTACAAAATGCAACCAGGGGTGATTCGACAAATCACTCCCATACAAACTTCAGTTTAATTTTTAAATAGGTTCCCGGGCACCAAAATTCATGAAAATTTGGATTTCGACTCAGTTTGGCATGCTGATTCAGAATATGGAATTATCTCAACACTGCTAAAGAAGCCAATTGTTTGATCCCCAACCAGAGTTGTCACGGCAAGAGCTTGCCGAATTGTCACGGTTATAGTACAGCTTGCTTGATCAAAATTTAGTGTCTAGCATGATGGAACACATGACCGTTCCTATCGAACCACTGCGAAACACGATGGTACTGATGGACACGATCATGTTCTAGTGATTTATTTTTCCCATGTAATCCCATGTTTTCATGATGAATATTAATTGCCTTTTTCGAATGTACAGAGTTCAAAACTTTAAATATATTCGAAAAATGATCTGGACTCTGCAGCAACTCACGGCCAACACATTTTCAAAAACCCACTATCGAAATGCAACTCTATAACAGAGCGATAATGAAGATTATTTATTCGAAGGCGATTTTGGATATCAAAACATAAAATCAACAGCAACGCCTTTTCTGCAATACGGCACTCCAACTTTGTACAATGAAAGGCAAATTCGAACGCCATTAAATGTTGAGGTACGATCATATGGAATAGGTACTAAATCGAAGATCTTCGATACTAGCGTTGGGTAAAATATCAACAGTCTAGGTAGTTCATCATTGTTAATTTCCTTCTGCATCCAAAAAAATTACCGAGCGATTCTGCTTTTCCTGCTAAAATTTGAGCGGATGCTTTGTTGTTGTTACTCCACACTGCCATTAACGGGCATTTCAAAATATCGGCGGCTTAAAATGACGTTTCCATTGGAAAGTCACTGGAATGATATGGGAAATTTCGTTAAGCTTGGCTTAGCGTAAGCCATCGCCTTCATTTGCTAAGCCGGTGTGAAGAAATGCAAATATTTAAACCTGGCTTAAGAATTTGGCTTAACTTTAAGTGAGGTTTAAGATAAACCAGGCTTACGTCGTTAAGCCGGGTAGGTGAAGAAATCGGCCCTAAGCAGAATACCCTCTTCGAATGAGTGTAATCGGTTTCGTACCTTTTAATTCCGCCCTAATGGCTTATCTTTTGACAGATACGCGTATTTCGACTACCACTTGTAATCTTCCTCAGTGTCAATTATACGTCAGTTATCAGTTATTCCTCAGTGTCAGGATCCAGTGGATAACTGATACTGAGGAAGATGACAAGTGGTAGTCAAAATACGCGTATCTGTCAAAGGATAAGCAATTAGGGCGGAATTAAAAGGTACGAAACTGATTACACTCATTCGAAATGATATTTATTTATTTATTTATTTGTATTTCAATCGCAAACAAAATGCTTACTTCGCTTGTGATGTCTTGCAAATAAACTCACCTCCTCGGTTGAAAACCCCTGAAACAGAAAACCATCGTCGGCGATCTCAGCAGGAAGAGAATTACGAGTTTAGAGTTTGAACTCTTCACCAGCCGTAGTCGAAAATTTACGACTCTAGCTCGCCCTCGCCTTCGCAATTCAGGCTGTGCAACCCGAGAGCTAGGTCATCGGACTTTGCTTGAAACTTGTAGGGTTAATGGGGACGTAATGCAAAAGATACAATTTTAATTCGACAGATTTTTATATACAAAATGTTTCAGAAGAGCTGAATCCAAGACAGAAAAGATGGATTAAAACTAAAAAAGCGGTAAGCAGTTGTGATCATAATTGACTACTGGCGTTTTGTTCACAGAACAAGAAATGAAACATAAAATCAAGTACTGCAGTGTGTTTTTCCTATGTCTATCGTTTCAGTTCAGTATACCATATCACCGAACAACGACTCTTTGCGGTATTACATAAAACTAGCCGGGCTTTCTTTCACATTGTTATCAATTAACTTGTAGACACATTAATCACCCAGAAACGCACATATAGTCAGTCTGGGCCACCATATAGTCCCCGTCCGGCGTATTGCTTCTATTGGTGAAATACGGGACTGGATTGGCGGAATGCTTTCATCATCGTGCGACTTGGATTGTGGAACAACCACAGCAAACTAAGTGAACGAGCCGGGCCACAGAAGAGGAGGAGCAGGAGGAGGAGGTACGTGGATGGCTTTATATGGGCAGCCTTTCACGAGGTTGACACCGTGCTCACAGAGTTGACTCTTTTTATTGCTCCAATTAATTACCCGCGCGTTTTGTTGGTAGACGGTGACGACGACGACGACGAAAACGACGCAGCTCAGCGCCCCACCAAAAGTAGCGTGGCAAATTCTACGAAAACGATGACCGATTGGATCGGTCCAGTTATAGTAGGTGCGCACCATTAAGAGTAGTATTGGGCAGTTTTGAAACGATGTTCAAAACCGTTATTACTTCTATGGAACCAACACTCCAACTTAATAACAGCAGAAATAAAGAAAAATAGCTCTAGTTCGCGACAGCACAAAAGCAACAATAATATGTATTGTTATTTCAATATGCGCATATTGTTGAAATAACAATATTATTGTTGTTTTTGTGTTGTCAAAACTTAGGTGAGAAAAAATATATATTTGAGTCGAAAAATACGACTTTGGGTGAATGTAATGCTATGATTAATCTACAATTGATGTACAAATAAAGTATTTCTTCAATTGGAATTCATTTTCAGATACTAACATCGAATTCAAATCTCAACTTACCCAATATTATCCCAAATGCCGGACAAAACCGTTCATTTCGCTGGACAAACATTAACCCCAATCGATTTCTCAAAATCCAAGTGGGGGCATGTTGATTTCATGATTCAATGAACCCAGAAAGTGCGGGAGCGCGTTTCGCTCCGACCGCCCAACCCGCCCGCGTGGAAATGAATCATTACTCTAAATTTACGATCACCATTAAAAATCTGCGACTGGCTGCTGCCGGTGCCGAGGAGCGCGCAAACTTGTCTAAATCCAGACTCCACCGACCGACCGACCGACCGTAGGCAGACATCTAGGGATCATCTTGAAGAGATTCCTCGCATCTAATGGCGAGATCGGATCGGTTGTCCATCGTGGTGCGTTTGTTTATTGTCGCGGCCACCGACGTCATCCCGGCGGGTAAATGTCTAATCGCGGGGCCGCCGCCGTGATGATGGCTCAGAAGTGTGCGGACTCTTTGTAAGAGGAAGTTATTTTCGTGCTTTATTGCAAAGCCATTAGGCACGCACGCTTGCACGCAATGGCGAACGCCAATTCTTGGAATGATATTTTTTCGGAGAATGCTGATAGATGGACCAGGAGTGTGGAAACTGTTTTGTAAGAAACAGAGTTTCTAATCGATCACCAAATAACTGCACGAAATGAAAGAAATGTGTAGATTTCTATGTCAACGACAACTCAAAGTGCAAATTTTCGGTAATCAGGATGTTATCGATATTTGAAAGATTTCTTTAAAAAAAATACCCACCAATCGATTGAAAAAAGCGTTGAATGCGCCTTCCCATCTTAGCAAGCAAGTCCGCATTCTTATTACCCGGAATCGAGCAATGCGAAAGAACCCAAACCAAGGTAATAACATATGAATAGATGAAGCACTCAGAATCTATCGGATTCCAATTAGGAAAAACGGAGTGCTTTGAGGCTCTTATATTGAACGACTAGTTCTGACTATCCGTAAGAAAAAAAAAAATAGGTCAAAGGAAAAAGACGCAATTTGCTCTAATGCGCAGAGTTTTAAGTTATTTCGACGGATTTTTTTGACGGACTAGTGCAGTGGCGGACTGTATGGTAGAGTAAATGGTCACTACGGGAAATCAGGCAGGTGTCTAAAGCTGAAATCGTAAATTAAAAGAGAAATGTATGATACCAAAGAAATCCTAGATTATGTCTGGTACTCGTCTAGCATTTGATTATTTCACCAGCGATAACTACACTGCAAAATATTTTTGCTGGTAATCAGCAAACTTTGCTGATTTTTGGCGTGTTGATTGCATTCAGCAATACAAATTACTGAGTATCAGCAATTATTTTTCAACTTGCTGAACCATCCAGCAATTTTGACAGTTGATCAGCAAAGTTGTGCTGAAATTCAGCAAAAATGTTGCTGAAATTCAGCAATTTCTTTTGCTGATTTTTGGCGTGCTGGAAGCATTTCAAAAATTTTGGTGTGTATATGAAATTCTCAAAGATTTCGTTTCAGGTATCATTTCCAAAAAAAATAGGAATATCTCCAAACATTCACTAGAAATGTGAGTTTCAGAAAGCATTTTTCCTGAAATTGCAGTAGGGGTAAATTAATTATTTGGGATATCTTCCGAAAATCATATCACTATATTGATCCAAACGATCTTGGAGACAAAATTCTATTTTTCCGAGAATTGCAATTGATATTTTAAATAGAAACTATACTCTAAATCTTCCAGAATTTCTCTATGAGTATAACCAGGAGTTTCACCAGGAATTCATGTGAGGGCTTCACCGAAATGGAATTCTTCGGACAATTCATTTCGGTTTCTTCGAAGATTTTTTTTACCAGTTCAACAAAAAAAAGCACCGAGAATACATCATAAAACTACATAAAAACGACAGAAAAATTATCAAAAAATTGTTTATGAAATCCGCTAAGCGTGCTTAAAGAAATTCCACCAGCAACTAATAAAGTGTTCCTGCAGCTAAATTGCTTCGAATCTCTTAAATTATGCTTCGAAATGTTTTTACGAATTAAGATTACAGAATGTAGTAGGTACTTCACCAAAAAAACTCATCCAGATTTTAGTTTTCATTGTGAATTCCGTTTGGCATTACATCAAGAATTTTTTAAAGGAATTCATACAAGAAATCTCAATAATTTTATCAGATACTCATCCGAATTTCTAAGGGACTTTATCAATACTTCGCCCAAAGGTTATACCAAGTATTCTCTAAGAAATTGTACCGTGGGGTGCCCTAATTTCGTGCGGGTCCAAATTTCGCTAAATCTTAACATCTAGAGATAATTATTGTAGAACTAATTGTTGAATAGACCAAACTTCACTTGAGGATTATTAAATTGAAGTAGGTCTTGCTAAAGTATAATTTGGACAATTTCACAATCAGTTCTATGATAATGATCTCAAAATATTATCAGTTAGCGAAATTGTGACCCACACGAAATTTGGGCACCCTCCGGGACGAAGTCCTCCTGAATTCCACTCGGCACTTTTTTTTCAGAAAGAAATATTCGCTTTTGATGTTTTGTAGGGTTTTATCGCTCGCATCTGAAAGCAGCTTTCTAGAATTACTTTCTAGAAGACCTAGCAGCACATCCTTCAGAATAACTTTCAGATGTTGCTTGAAATTCAAGAAATACTCAATGTTTTTTTGGAATATGTACGTTCTAAAATGCAGGAAAGTATCATATGAATACATAAATATTTTTATTTGTTTCAATATGTCTTTCCACCAGAATTTTCCCTTGAATATCCTTCGTTTTGTTAGGTCGTATGGTGTTTAGTTCAACAGTTCTTGACAGCATATCCAACAGATTCTCATTCTTGTGCTTTCGGCGACTGCATTTTCGAATGGAACTTAGAAAAAAAGGTTTTAAATAAACATTATTTACCATGGTTTTTTTTAATATATAAAAATTAAAGAAGTCGTCTATTTGGAATATCAATGATGTCTAACGAGAACTCCCGAGGATTTCACGACATTTTCCCGGTGGTTCCAAATTCCCAAATTAGGAACATTTCATGGTAGAAGTTGAGAGATAAATTTTGATAAATGCTTGTTCTGATAAGGGCCTGTTCATAAGGAGGGTCTGATCGAAGTCTACGATTGGGAAGGAGATAGATTTGAGATTGCCAAGCATGATTCTACGCCGAACAAAATCAACAATCCCTAAATACACAACTCAACGGTGACCAAAATCCTTAAGAATGATTCTACGTAGTTTATGAACAGCGGTTAATCGAGTTCTTTATCTAGATTCCTGGCCGCATTTTTTTACAGCTCTTTTGTCCGCTAGGGCACTACGTGAGCGATTCCAATTGGCAGCTGCACTTACACTTTGTACAGCGCCTAAATGTATTCTATTATATTCTTATTCTACTATATCGAACTGGTTTGCATTTGTGCTGCTTTCACTTGTCTACCCTGTCCTTGGTAGAATGATGAGCACGATGATGAAATAATGTGTGGCTGTTGTTCCTTTTCCAGTCCGATTGGGGGTCGTCCATTATGGGTTGCCGTTCGCCGATATCCAATTATCCGGGTCCGTTTGAGCTATGAGAGCTCAGAAGAGGGTCAAGTGCCAGCCGCTCTCGGGGGAAGAAGAGCAACTGACGAAGTGCCGGGGCTGGGATCGAACCCATGACCATCCACTTATGAAGCGAACGGGCCCCGGCTGGCCGCATTTTTATTAATAATCATTTAAAGATTTCTAGTATTGAGTTCATAGAGAAATCCATTGCAGGTTAATCGTTGCAGAATCCTGTTGAATGTTGAAAGATTGGTTGCTTAATTCTTCTTTATTGAATTTGATAACTAATTTATTAATTAGTTTTCATATCAAGTAAAAAAAATATTGTGGAAGAATCACAATTTTCATAAAATAATGAGAATTGCTATTTGTCTCTCGAGTTCTATTTCCTTCTAGTCCACGTCTATTTCGGGCACAACCTGAATTCAATTCCCGGAACACCTTCTATGAAACATCTTCCGAAGCACTATGGTACACAGGATGGTAAAAAGATGATTCGACCGTAGGTGTTTATTCGAGAAGTCGATCAAATTTTTCGCCATTCAAATCGAATCATGTGTTCAAAGTACGGTTGAGCAGAAAACTTTCAAATTGAGATGAATGTAGCTTTTTTTATTCTTCAATCACTTAACCTAATTTACTGCTCTTTTGTCCACTAGGACACTGCGTGAGCTATTCTAATTGGAAGCTGTACTTACATTTTGTACAGCGCCTAAATGTATTCTATTCTAATTCTTCTATATCGAACTGGTTGCCGTTGCGCTGCTTTCACTTTCTACCCTATCATGGTAGAATGATGAGCACGATGATGTGTGCCTGTTGGTTATTCCTTTTTCCTTTCGATTGGGGGGTCCATTATAAGTTGCCGTTCGTCAATGTCCGTATATCCGGGTGGACCACGTGGTGTATGGACAGCCCCTAAGGTGGCCCACACTTATATGAAAAACAAAAACTTCGAAAAATACCAAGTCTTACCTCCCGAATCAGTTGTTATGGACTCCCAGAAGCTACGTTCAAAATTTGAGCAAAATCGATTATGCCTAAGGGAGCGCTCAACAAGCTTGAAGTTTGTATGGGAAAACTTGGCCAAATGTATGCAGAAATTTGAAAATTTCGAATTTTGCCGCTTGGTGGCGATGTAAGCGTGCAATAATGAAACCCTTTGGAATTGTTGTAGGTGACTATATGCCAAACAACTTTGTTAAAGACCGCAAAGTGATCCAACATCTCTGAAAAAAGTTATACCCTATGTAAACTGAGGCGAAGCGCTATTTTTGTTTTTCCAGCACATTAAAGGAATAATATCTATAATGAAATCTCAATACTTCGACTCACTTCGCCTAGAGTATATTTTTTTTCACAGGCCTCGGATCACTTCGCGGTCTTCGACAAAGTTCTCAGGCATAGTCACCTACAATAATACCAAAGGGTTTATTCATTGAACGCTTACAGCGCCACCTAGCAACAAAATTCAAAAACTTAAAATTTCTGCATACATTTGGCCAAATTTTCCCATACAATCTTTAAGCGTTTTGAGCGCCCCCTTAGGCTTAATCGATTTTGCTCAAATTTTGAACGTAGATTCTGGTAGTCCAAAACAACTGATTGAGGAGGTAAGACTTTTTCGATTTTTTTTTGTTTTTCATATAAGTATGGACTTAATATAAATGAAGACTTGTTGTTTACATTTATTTACAGACGGAAAAAAAACCATTTATTAGAATAATTGAACAAATTTTGCTGCATTCTGCAGCAGTGAAACTCGACTTTGAAGAACTGCAGAGCTTTTGTGGGGTGTGATTTGAAGGTTGGTTCAACAAATGATTGTGGCGAAGTAAAAATTGAACGCCGATGAAGAACAATTCGGCTAGTTGATCGTTTTGATGCGGTTTGCCTTTGTCGTACGTAAAACGAGAAAAAGCTCCATCTCGTCAAATTGAAACGTGAAATTTCGTATAATTATATGATTTACAGTGCTATAGGGGCTGGTTATTGATAGTCTTCATTTTTTTTTGGCTTCCATCTGATGAGCCATTGGTAAAAGTAAGTTAAAATATCTGTAATTGGCTTCTTTAACGGTGTTGAGATAATTCGATATTCTAAATCTGCATGTCAAACTGAACCGAAATCCAAATTTTCATGAATTTTGGTGCCCGGGAACCTATTTAAAAATCAATTTGAAGTTTGTATGGGAGCGATTTGTCGAATCACCCCTCGTCGCAGTTTGTACTGGGCAGAGCTGTCAAACAGTAGCCCAGCTGTCAAAAGGTATTTTCCAAAAATCTCTTTGAAATTGATTTTAGGTACCAAAATAAAGTTCTAAAAATCTGAAAAAAATCATAGTGGTTCGAAAAAAGGTGCTCTTTCGTATAGAATCAAAAAATCAATACATTTTTCTTAATTAATAAACCCAATTATAGGTTATTTTCCGTCTGATATGCTGGGAATTAGCGCGTACGATTCCCAGATTTTTTTACGATTTTGAGATGCATATTGTATTTAATTGTGAAGTGTATGTCTTCTCATATACCTCTGATCTTACAAAGACATGTTCTTCAGCTTCCATAATTTTGAGATAAATTCTTAATTGTTGAGCGTATTTTTACCGTAAATTAGTAGAATAGGGTCTGGTTGACCCAATAATATTTATATGAATTAATACTTATTAGCTCTTCGAAACAAGACATACAGCACCGTACATGTCCAAATTACATATACTTGACCTTATTATATCTTTCACCCTATATTCGATCTAACTTTTACTCACATATTTGATATTTGCCAGATGGGGAAAACTTCAACGATGAAAGAGTATAAACAGTAGTTTTACCTGTAAGAAAGAAAAGAGAATGAGATTAGCAGATTGATAAAAAAAAGTGTGATTACTGTTTTAAGAACGGATACCTAATAGGGTATGTGTTCCATCAGTAATCTCACGCTCCCATATTCATCCTATTCGAAAACAAGCGATTACGGCACCGATTGATTTCGTTCTTTGTTTTCTTGGGTGCTCACTTCTAACAAAAAATACAAAAATATGAAACAAAACAAACAGTGCTTCAATCCTTTGCTTTTCGCAGGATGAAAATGGGAGCCACATGCTTAACCCGTTAACGCCCAAGGTGTCTCACAATTTAAATCTTTGAATAAATTTGTTATCCAAGGTTAAGTTCCAATAAAATAAGCATGATTCGACGAAAAAAATGGAAGTCTATGGTGTAGTTCCAAAAAAAATCTTCATTGTAGGTCCTCAATATCTGATAGTTTTCTCAAGTTCTATTTTAGCACAACTTCTACGCTATCGTTATATTCTGATCCGTACAGATACAATACAGCTCTAAACAAGTGAGAGAGATGATAACCACTCAAAAAGAATAGAAAAAGGACTTATAAATTGGGGCAGAAATATAACCCAATAAACGCCTAAAAGTATGCATTGCATGGTCCTTGTAGTTTCATGTAGTTTCGACTTCGACTGCAGTGTTCAACATTTCTCTTTTTTTTTTAAACAAATCAAATAAAGAGTGCTCACTATGTGTAGCATAACCAAACATTAAAATACTGTAGAATTTAAATTTTACACAGATAATGTTTTCTAATAAAGTAATTGAGTTTTTCCTTCAGTACCCCACAAACTCTCTTTACGTACTCACCATACGTAAACTTTTCAGAAATGTTGCATGTTTAAAAAGAAAATCGTGTTAAGTACTGTTCCTTTTTATTTGTATCCTTTAACAGATACGTATTTCGACCTAAACTATAAGGTCGTCTTCAGTGTCTCGTACTTACAGGTATTCCACTAACACGCTCAGGTTCATCATCATTTCATGTTTTGATATAAAACTAAATATACTCTACACGGCTTCTCCACTTATGTTTGTACCAGTCCATGATTTTTTATTCGTGAACAATATGTGGGTTTCATGATGTTATTCTGGGCAGTAAGGTACCCCGGGGCAAGTGGGACCTAAAAAAATGCTAATTTGGTTTTGTCAAGCCAAAAAATTCTAAACATAAATAATTGTATAATTCCAATGATTCTAAAAGACATTGTTGGTATATTTCTTCTTATTAACGGGCATTAAAACTGTTTCATTTTTTTTACATTCTGTTTATTATGCATATAATGAAAAGTGGAGCAGATCTTCATTTACTCCGATTCACGGGGCAAGTGGGACCTATTCGGAATTTTTGTACAACTGGCTTAGTATAGTTGCTGCATATATGTAAGGTAGCATAAATTATAAATATCTTATGCGAATAACTACGTTTAGCGATTTATGTGGGAAGTGTTTTGTGGTATCGTGCATAAATTACGTAACACATATAATAACGAATCACTGAGAAAAAAATTGATTGAACTCTAGCAGCTCGCGCAAAACAAATTGATTTCATTTATACAAAAAGCACCATAAAGTTAAATGCCGAAAGATTTTCAAACTTGTTTTTCATATAACGTAATTGATGAAACTCGCCAAAAGATTTTTCAAAATTTACAGATGTTACGTTTTCGCTTACATAATTATACGATCATTAAATAAAGACTTTTTAATCGTGAACTTAGAATAAGTCGTTTTCCAATTTTTTATACTGTACATATGGCAAATTCCTTAACATTCACAAAAATGCAACGAAATACGATAAGATAATGGAATTTGCTTCAACGAAAATATGAAAAATAGATGGTTTCGAAAAAAATATGTTGTTTCCAAGACTTAACCATTTTAAACAATAGACTCATCATCAGAACAGAAGTAATTAAGTATAATTCAACGATTGATTACTTAAGGCACCGATGTTTACATCACTTTTCTTTTGTGTGAATTTCGACTTAGGCTGAAGAAAGCGAGATCAAACTATGAAATTGTGTTTGTTTACTCTCATAGGTCTCACTTGCCCCAGATGCTGAAATGCACTGGGGCAAGTGAGAGCAGTTAACTAAAGGTAATAGATGATAATAAATTACAGCTTTTTCGATTAAAATAACTTGGAAGCACTCCAAATATTATCCTGCAATCGAAAAAGTTTTATTTCATTTGTTATCCTATTTTTAAACGAAGAATATAGTAGAGTAGGTTAATCTCACTTAGTGAATTAAAAATTACATATGAACAACAATAACATATATGGTCTCTTTATGGTGGGAACAATAACAATTTTTGAATTCAAAGTATCCGTTGGTGTGATACCTATGTTTTCCATGAAGAAAGTTTGCCTTAAAAATGAAAAATAGATAAAATTATAGCCGTAGGTCTCACTTGCCCCGGATTATCACTTGCCCCGGGGTACCTTATCAAAGTTACATCGAAAAGATAATGTGTTTTTTGGTTACATGAAAATTGATAAACCACTCAAAAATTCAATTTTATTCGATCTACCAATTGTAGTTTAGAAATACGTACAGAACTGAAAAACATAACGATGGGGGGAAGATCATTCCCGGTAGAAATCCCTGAAGGAATCCCGGGAGGACTTACTGAAGGAGTTCTGAAAGGCATATCTGGTAGAATTCAGAGGGAATCTCAGCTGAAAGCTTGATAAGAATCCCTGAAATAATCACAGAAGAAATCCTGGGAGGAATTCCTGTATAAATCCCGAGCGAGGATCCCGGCTTGTAGAAAAAACTCCATTAGGATTCTCTGAATATAACACTTTGAAAGTATATTAAAATGAATCTGTGAAGTAATTCCAGCAGAAATCCATGAAAGAACGGAGGTTAACATTTCTGGAAGATGAATGGATTCTGAGCTGGATTTTCTAAAAAATTCTGGCAAAAATCTATGAAGTTTTTCCTGAAGGAATCCCGTAAAGAATACCAGATGGAATCCTTGGAGAGATCATGATCATGATTCCTGATGACTGGTCCTGCCGGTCAGAAGCTGAGCAGGTATTTCTGTAAGAACCATAGAAGATGACTCTATGATCTACGATTGTCTGAAAAAAATCTCGGAAGAAATCTAAATTCTTTAATATATATATTTTTCGGGAGGAATCCCCTAAAGAGTCACAGCAGGAATACGGGAAGGAATCTCTGAAGGAATTGAAAAGAAATTGAATGTAGAAAAGAATAACTAAAAGTATCCTTTCAGGATTTTTCAAAGCAACCCCTGCAAAAATACCTGATCAATCCGGATCAATCCGTACAGCAATCTCGGAAACAATATCTGAAGGAATCCCGGCATTAAATCTGGGAAGATTCTTGAAAGGAATGCCTGAAGAAATTCTGGAAAGAATTTCTGAAGGTATCTCGAAAAAAACCTCAGCTCATCTAATCTTATCTCAATTCTTCACCACACTTTCTAGCCTCTACCTTACTGTCCTCTTCGTCCTCTATTCCAACCCTCTATCCTACGCTCTATCATAACCTTCAATCCTACCATCTGCCCTACTCTCTACCCTATACTCTACCATAACCAATGCCCTATCGTTTACCGTACCCTCTAGTCTACATTGTGCTTAATCGTACCGTCTACCCTACTTTCTATCCTAACCTTTCCCCACCCTCAACCCTACTCTCTATCCTACCCTCTTCCCTACCATCTACCATATCCTCTATCCTAACCTTCTACTGCACTCCGTCTACTATATCCAGTGTCGTGAAGCATCAGCGTACAAGTAACAAAAAAGCTGATAAACACCAAACTTGTATCACCCTGTCTCTGCGGTTTCTGATTCGCTCTCTCTACAGTCGCTAACACCAGAAAAGACAGAATCCCATCATAGTTACCCGGTCACCCTTGTTTTGCTACAATCATCCTGACTTGGATACGGCTCATGTGAGTGTCATGACTCTCTCCATCGCCTCAAGCAGATGCACGCGCAACAGCATGTAAAACTATGCATGTGTATTAACACAAGCACGGTACTACGTCATAAATCCTATTCGTTTTGCAGATCTCAGTTTAAACGCACACATTGAGCGCACCACGCAGTTCGCCCTGGCTATGGCAAACGCTCTCACTTCGCCCGTTATGCATCGTTGCTTAGAGAGATTGATTCTCTAGCAACCCGCCTGAAGCATACTCAGCAACTGCTATCGCTGCAAAGCTGCGAAGGGTGGAACCCACAACATGTTTGTCATTCCAGGCATGACATGCTAGCTGGTGCGTATCACCTTGGGAAGGGTGACTCCAGAAAGCGGTTCAAGTGATTGTCTCGTGATGGTCGCGATTATTCGCAAGACTGACTATATCCTTCACCCAAACCCTCTACCAGACCGTCGGCTCCACCGTTTACCCTACCTACTACCCTACCAACTACCATGACCCTCTGCCCTTTTTCTCATAAAGCCCGATCGATAGATACCCATATTGCATGGTATCATTGCTCAAACTACCATTTCGTGGCCGCCATCTTGGATATGATCCGCCATCTTGGATTAGGAAATAGAGTCAAATATCGATTTTTGACTTCTACTCATGAAGCGCGATCGATAGATACTCATATTGCATGGTATCATAGCTCAATCTACCATTCCGGGGCCGCCATCTTGGATATGGTCCGCCATCTTGGATTTCAAAATGGCGTCGGATATTCATTTTAGAGTTCTACTCATGAAACCCGATCGATAGATACCCATATTGCATGGTATCATTGCTCAAACTACCATTTCGTGGCCGCCATCTTGGATATGATCCGCCATCTTGGATTAAGAAATAGAGTCAAATATCGATTTTTGACTTCTACTCATGAAGCGCGATCGATAGATACTCATATTGCATGGTATCATAGCTCAATCTACCATTCCGGGGCCGCCATCTTGGATATGGTCCGCCATCTTGGATTTCAAAATGGCGTCGGATATTCATTTTAGAGTTCTACTCATGAAACCCGATCGATAGATACCCATATTGCATAGTATCCGAAGCAGCATTGTCGTTAAACAGCATATATTCTGGAGTTTTGACCGCCATCTTGGAACCTAAACCGCCATCTTGAATTCCAATACTTCTACTACCTCATCCATATCCTAAAGAATGTGTATGCCACATTTGATTGAAATTTCTTGACGCATTCCAGAGTTATGCCGGAACATGCATACATATATACATACGTACATACATATCAACATACAAATAGACAAACGTACAAACATATAAACATACAAGCATATAAACATACAATCTTACATACATTGACTTTTGTATGTATTGGTTAACAACTCTGCCGAAGAAATGAACTATAAATTATTAACCATTGTCAAGATTCTAGGGAAATATGTTTTTTATTCACATTGGAAATGAAGCTCATAGATCGTGACAATATGTAATCTTTGCAGCATCGTTTACGCCACCTAGTGAACCAGTCACAAACTATATTGTCCACTATGAGCAAGGTGTGGATGTGGAAACCATCTTCTCTGAAGAAAGTATTCTAAATTTTGCATAATTCTGGAGATATTCACATCAAAAGGACTGTCCTATTTATAGGACGCTGGGCGTTCGGGGTATCTGTCCTATAAATAGGACGCTGGGCGGATATGGATTAATAAAGGAATTAATACCCTATTTTGTTTATGTCCAGGAGTTGCATTTCAAACGGAAGTGAAAGTATCGTTGAAAGTATGTGAATTCAAACATAGTTCCATCCTTAGTGCAAAATCAACGAAATAATCAAGCCTGTTAATGAAGCTCCTTTATGTCTTTCATTTATCCTCTTGAAACCGTAATTTTCTCTTGATCCTGATAAGACACCAACAATTTAGATCTTACAAAACAATTCTAAAAAAGCTTTCACAGACTAACAGACTTAACAAGAACCCTCTATTACTCTTGTAGCATCACCACCTGCAACTGCAGCCAGCAGCGTTGACGACGGTAATCAACTTCAAGGTGTGTCGAATAACAATAAGTGCACCGCGAAACGAACGACGATGACGACTGTTTTGTCGCTGACTTTACATTGCATTGATTCGTTGCCTATATGCCTCTGACTGTTGGATGCTGACCGTCTTTGGAATTGCCGCTGCTACTTGCAGATCTGCTACCCGACGGCGCAATAATAGCAATAATAATAATCGCGATAGGCACACCGCGCCAACCGGCGGCCTCTCACCGAACCAGACAGGTGCCCGTCTTGAGACGATGAGTTTGCTTGTTAGCGTTGTTAGCGAAACGACGACGACGTCCCGTAGAAGTACTATTGATCTCGTCGGCGCTACCGCGAACGCGATGTACATTCGCTGATATGTCTACCGCAGAGCCAGAGCATACAATTTTTCATTTTATTTTGACAAAAATTGTCAGAACTAATTAGATAATGGCGGGGGATTTATTGGATGTCAGATATCGTCGTCGTCGTGGGTCTGTGTACTGCGCGCACGCGGGTACTCTATCCCTGTCTGTGCAGTAAACTGGAGATTTATGTCACGGTCTATTCTGACATGGACTGGCAAGACAACCACAAAGTACACGATGCTTCGAACGAAAATGCAAGAGTTGAATTTGGTGTGTTAGGGGTAGGCGGGGCATAATGAGCAGCTTAAGCATTTTGCCATTAAATCCAGTAAATTAAGTGCAACCAATGTGAAATTTTAACGTTCAATCCTCATTTGAACCTTAACTGATAAAAGCTAATCGTTGAAATTCCGATTTAAGTTATAAATGTTGTAAAATTTTATGTTTTTAAAAACGTATAAAATCGCGAGTTGCGTTTTGAGGGTGGGGCATAATGAGCACCCTAGGTGGGGCCGGATGATCAATACCAGTTTTGCACACAATCAAATGCTAATTGACTATTCTTGCTAATGATAAAGCATACCGTCAACAATCAATGAGAATTTGAAGGAATTACGGGGTTTAATTTGTAGGGAACTGTGGGGTTTCAAGGAGTCTTCTATTGAGGAATTTTTAAACGGTGATAATATACAGATACTGAGATTTTCAAGCTAATAACTTGAAAGTTACAAACAAAATCTTACTATATGCATCAAAACAGAGAAAACCATAATTAAAATTCGTTTGTTGAAGATGTTTACCATTTTCATTATTTTTTCACCAGTTGCTCATTTTGCCCCACCCTACTATCAACTCTTTGAAGCATATTTTTTCAACAAAATAATTATACAAATAGTTGAAAAGTGTTACAAATACATTTCATTGGCGTATGGAATATCAAGAAAATCGATAGATGCCCAGTAAGTTGTGATTTCGATTCCCAAAACCTTATTTTAGGTCACCTGATTCTTATAATATTTTCCCAGTACATGACCACTTTACGCATTTTGATTAATTTTTCAAGGTAAACAGATTTTTTGACTAATGTTTTGTCATCAACTCATTGGATTTTAGATAATTAAGCTACAATTAAGCAATTTGTTTTGTTAATTTGAAGATTTACAGTGAAAATACAAGGTGCTCATTATGCCCCACCTGCTCATTATGCCCCGCCTACCCCTACATTTGTTTTTGTTCTGGCGATAGTTTTATTCGCGAGGAATGCATTTCAACCAGATTCCATGAAAACAGCAATTGAACTGTAGTTCTCTCAAAGCAAATTGAAGAAGAATCCTGGGTGCGAAGCAATGGACTAAAGCCTGCGCACTTTAGAATCGGTACACTTTCAACCGGCTGCAGATCATAAACGGTTTAACCTAGAAAAAAATGTTGTAAGAAGAAAATGAAGCTTATTTATTGTATTTTGTAGGAAAAATATGAAAAAAATCAGTTTTTATTTCTTCAAGATAAAATTTTGACCTGTGTGTGAAATTCGTGCTATTTTATTCTGCACAAACCAATAATCGTCAATATTTGCCAATTTCACAGCTTACGGGCTGATATTTCCACAAGAAACAAAATTATATTCATCAAATATATGCTCAAAACAAGTTACGACATTAAACTCTTGACAAATATGGTTCACAAGACCATAATAAACTTATAGCCTTATTGTCCATTCACGCTATATTCAAAACACAATTTTACTCAAGGTAATTTTTTATGAAAAAATATTTCCTGGGATCGTTTTTTGGATCTACAATTCCCCAATTCAAGTGACCCAATTTAATTCATATCGAACCCTGGATTATTTTTGGAATTTTTAGCAGTTTTCTCTCACAGTAGTCAGAAATTAACAGTCATAAGACTAGCTCCTCATAATAAGCCTAAAATAAGATAGTTTTCAAGGATAAAGCACTGAAAACCATATAGATTATGGAACAATAGATGTGATTTTATGATCACAAATAAAAAACTTCTGAGTAGATTCAGTTTTATTAAAAACATCGTTAGATATCTCACGCCATCAAAATACATCCAATGAATTTCGTCAGCTATAGCCCATACAGCTTTCGAGCCACGTTTAATTATATTGTTCTGCATCAAATCATTGGTTTCTTGTATTCCAATACTATTCGTATAGTATCCTTCCCGTATGCGTATTTGTCGAACTAAAGCTTATGCGAGAACAACTTTTTTGACCTTAAATGTCTATGCAAGCCTTTGATTCTCCATAAAACCCTTCAAAGACTTACCATAACTATATTAGAAATTTTAAAACACTCATGGAATATTTTACCTCCCTTAATCAACAATCATAATACCAACAACTATTATACACTGCGTAATTGGTGGGTTTGGTAATTATATATTCTTACACAAGTCTTGAATCTGACAATGATTGGTTTTTGCTCAATGTGTGCAGAAAAAACTGGCACTATTTACGAATTTAGATCAATTGTTCATCTAAAAATATAAAAAACAGCAAATATTATATTTTTTCTACAAACTATAATAGATAAGCTTCAATTACTTCTAACAACACTTTTTTTCCAAGTGACACCGTTTTTGAGCGGCAGCCGGTTGAAAGTGTACCGATTCTAAAGTGCGCAGGCTTTAAAGCAAAAGTTGGAGCTAAGCAAGCAGCAAAGTATAACGTTTACTGAAGGTTATATACAACGAACCAACATGAACACACCAAAGAAGTTATCTTAAAAAAGAGGCTGCGATACGAAAAGCAAAACATTAAATGATTATCCCCAGTATCTCTGACTGTGTAGTGCACCAAATGAACCTTAGAGCAAGACGCCACTGACAAATTAGGAAATAACCATTAAAATATTGGATGAAACAAGCTTACGACATCTCAAACATTCAGAACGGATTTATCAAATCATAAAAAATGTGGCATCGCCTTTACATCGCATATACTAAATCCATAACAAATAGACGAGAATCATTCAGCAGACATCAAGACGCCTTGCAGCAGTACCGGCTTCCAAATCAGTCTCATCCAATGTTTCCTAGTATCGAAAAACCATTAGATTCAGAGAGGGATTTGTTGCACCCAAATATGGACAACACGTGAATACAGTTCGTATGTAGATTTAGGCATTTCCAGTAACAGCGGGATACACACGTATGAGAGTGTGATCTGATCACTGAGAGCGCTGTAGTACGATCCGACCAAGTAAGCTCCGGCGAGCTGTAACTTTACGACACGCAATAAATTAATACTTTTATCATAAATAATAAATTTCCTTTTAGATTCGCACCGCGTTGTGTCCGACGCGACGAACGAAGGTGTTTGCGTGTAGGAGTAGCTGAGCTTAAATTTGTCCAAAATCCGACCAGCTCGGTACTCGCAGCGCAGTAGTGGTCACTAGTCCGAGTCCCCATCATATTTACAAGTGTATAACCTCCAGCAACGGACCGTAACGAAACCGAGGAACGCACAGGTCGTGCAGCAATTTTTGGCGGGTGAAAGCGCGATGACATACGATGATGTTTTCAGGCTTGTCTCTGATTTACGAGGGCACAGCAGTCAGTTGTACGCATAGGCTTGTTTTGGTGCGATTCAGAGCGGTACCCTTTCTTTGTTTTGGCATCGGATTGCGTAATTTAGGCCGTTGTAGGTTTTTCTTTTGACAGATTCAGTTTTAGCGTGACGTCAACCAGTCATGAAGCTTAACAACTAACTGTTTCTAGCAAAACGTGGTTAAACATTGTTCCAATTATAATATTTAGGCATTTAGCTAGCTGATCATAAAGCCATTTGGAGCGTGCCTTTGAATTAGAATTACCCTGATTATGGTCTATCGAGCTCGATGTGGCCCATAAATCGCTGAAAGCTCACTGGTCTGACGAGGTGCAGTACAAACCTTAAGTTAAATTGAGCGAGTAAGAACTCCCCACGTCCAAATTGACTCGTACCGAGTCAGTTTGGACCTGCCCGCTGCTAGTCCCCGTTCGTCGTTGTTCGTTCGAATTGGCAAGCTTATGCATTATTCAAACAGCTCATTTTGGGGGCCCGTAGGCAAAGAAGTCCTAAATCGCGCGCGTCCCGTTTCGAACAGCTACCCTCTAGTACCGAATGAAGCACTGTTCGGTACGGCCGGCCTCTTTCCCTCTAACTAGCCGGTGATTTACGTTGGGCGTCGTCGCGGACGGACCGTGTACATAATGCTAATTTAACAGGGTGATCGTAACAACAAACAGCAACAAACGAGACCAACTACCTACATTAGTTTAATGTAAGGTACATACGCTGTACCTATGGTCGATCGAGGGATAGCCCCAGGCGAACGCCACAGGTTTTATTCAAAAGAGGTAAATCGTACAGGATGGGTCAATAGAAATATTAAAATGATGGCTTACTGAAACAGATGTACACACAATTGTGTATACTTTAGTGTATACAACTGTGAATACTAAAGGATATTTCAAAATATCGGTTCATAAGCTGGTCGGAAGATTTGATAGTAATACCTGTAAAGGAATTCCTGATCATTTTGTAGTTAGCATGGAAATAATTTCCACAAGAAACTATATTAGATTACATCATAACATTCATGATGTCCTCGGCAAATATGTTTCTAGTGTGATGACGAATAAATGTGCTAAAGAAACCTACATTACCCTACAGCATTTTGTGCTATATTTTTTTCTTCTGGTGTAATTTTTATTATAAAAATACAATTTATCTGTGACTATTGTATCAACAGAAATCATCGAACTAATTCTCAAAAATTTAAATGTTTTGTATCACTGAAAACTTAAATCAATCGGTTGAGAAATAACTGAGATAGGGTAGAAATCTACTTCGTCATATGCGCTAATAGGGCACAATCGCTGAAGTACTAGATTTGTAGTGATGAGCTGAATTTTTGTATGGTGAGGAGGTAAATTATCTATTTCTGCAATGAAATGGTGCAAAAAGCGTGGGTGTTATGATTCCTTGCCTAATTTAACCATCCTTAGTTCCTAAAAAAAAGTTACAAATAAGACCCTGGGGTCATTTTTGACCTCAAACTTTGGACAGCTCGCAAAAATCAGTGGCTTGTCCGATTTTGGATCTCTTTGGCTCAAATGAAAGGGGCATAAGTCTAGTTTTCAAACCACCGGAGAAATCCGGTTTTGGCCACTGTGGCCACCGGGAACCTACTTCAACTGAAAAATGCCGCTTTTGAGACCCTAACTTTGGCAAGCTATAACTTTGCAACCAAACAAGTAATCAGGACCGTCCAAGGATCGTTGTAAAGGTATTCACGTGGACTTTGATTATAGACAATAATATTGACTAATTATTGATAATCGGTTCCGGAAATCCGGAACATCCGATATATGAGTTTTCATCATTGCTATGAGCTTGAAAATCCACAAATGGATAATCCCTCTATGCATTTTATTGCATAACTTTTCTGCACGCTTCTCTGAAATGAGAAACATATTGTCTAAGCCCATTTTTGAAGGGTTCAGGGCAGGTCTGGTCAATGCGGAACGGGTTATAGGGATTCCGGAAGGTGGTCAACTGTGTAACGACAGTGAACTTCGTATAGTTTTCGCTCTAAAACCCGGCGCCACAAGGTGCAACCTTCGTGGATTTTCATGTCTGTTGTACTTGTGATACACAAGAAATTGATAGTCATATTCTTCTTCTTCTTGGCGTAACATCCCTACTGGAAAAAATCCTGCCTCTCAGCTAAGTGTGTTATGAGCACTTATACTAGTATTTACTGAGAGTTTTCTTTGCCAATCATTATTTTACATATGTATATCGTGTGGCAGGCACGAAGATACTATATGCCCAGGGGAGTAAGATGAAATTTCCCTTACGAAAAGTTCCAAGGCCGACCGTAAATCGAGCCCGTCACCCTCAGCATGGACATTTTTTTCACTTATTCGTTTATTTGGAAGGCTCGGGCGCCTCATGGGCATAACTGAGCCAAAATCATTTGTTGTTTTTTTACAATATATTTTACATTTTACAATATTTACTGCCTTAATACTATGTTAGTTTGGGGAGCCGAAGTACTCGCGGCTGTTTCGAGGTTAGGGATAAAAGAGAATAAAATAAAATTGGGAAGGAGGGATTTAGGGGTCTTAAACTAAATTTATTTGCTAACTTATACTAAAAACATTGATGGGGCAAAATGTCCTTATCTGAAATGGAACAAAAAAGAAAGGACTTCATCGGTAGACAACGACAAGAAGAGGACAAACGGAAGGGGAGTAACGACAGACAGAGGCGAACAACAAAACCAAAGGGCGGACAACGAAAACAAGGAACGTACTACATCAAACTCTGACATCAACACATTTCAAAAACTGGTAAATCAGGTTCGTGTATTCCAAGTCAAGTCCTGCCAACACTTCTCTAACGGGTTTCTGTTGTTTTCCTCGGACCCGGAGAATTTCATGCAGCTCAGATCTGACCTCACGATACTCATTGCATCCCCACACGACATGTTCGATATCCTGGTAAGCCACGCCACAGACACAGAGATTGCTTTCTGAGAGCCCGACACGGAAGGTATGTGCGTTCAGCAAATAGTGGTTGGACATCAACCGACACATTACACGAATGAAATCGCGACTCAAATCCAACCCTTTGAACCCTTTGAACCCTTCGACACCTGTGGAATGATAGAGTGCAACCATCTACCCATCTCTCCAGCGAGTCCGCCTTCTCATTGCCCGGAATCGAGCAATGTGAAGGGACCTAAGCTATGGTGATGGTGTATGAGCGTTTGGTCAAAGCACTCAATACTTGGCGTATTCCATTCAGGAAGTACGCTGAGCGCTTCATCCGTTTCATTGACCGAACAACCTCCAGAGAACTTAGACTGTCGGTAAAAATGAAGTAGTGCTCAGGTGGAAGAGTGCGAATGTACTCTAAGGTGTAGTATATAGCCGCTAGCTCAGCAATGTATACCGAACATGGCTTTTGAATTATGTAGGTGGCGCTGTGAAATTCGTTGTAGACACCGAATCCAGTCGAATCATCGGTTTTCGAACCATCTGTGAAGAACTGTCTGTCCCCGCTAACATGCCCGAACTTACTTGCAAAGATCTGTGGAATACCTACGGAACGAAAAGATTCCGGAATACCGGTGATCTCATCCTTCATAGAGAGATCAAAATCCACTGAGGAGCTGTCGAAGTTTGAGAAGTTGTCACGATTGGTGTTAACCGGAGATGGCTTACCTCCAGCGTCATAGTATGGACATGCTGAATGTCTTTACAGCTTTACAGTGGCCACCGGAGAAATCCATATTGTATTGCTCTCAGATTTTTACAACAAATGAAAGCTTCGACAGCTAAGTTTTAATCATTTACATTTATATTTACATTTTTAATTTGTAATGTTCTGGTATAAAAATAAACAAATGATGATTTCAATCTTGTCTTGCGATTTTCGACTGTGAAGATTACAAATTGGGGCAAGAAAATAAATTCGTAGGCCAATTTATTATGCAAGCCAGACCTAAGATTTCTCGAAGATGATCTCGAACTTTCCAGGCCATGGTCACCAGAGAAACTGTTTTACAGCATAAGTGGACATTTAGCAGCTGACCTCATATTGTGTTTCACGCTTGAGGTGCAATATGAATGCAATATTAATGAATAGAAGTCTTTAAAGAATTCCATGTAGAGCATCCATAGAAACTATGAATTAGAAACATTGGGCATTTAGTGGCATTCCTAGAGGATTTCCCGGTGAAACTCGTCTTGGTGTCCCTACTATAAATTCTAGGAATATCCGGTGTAACTATTGTAAATTCAAGAGTAATTTCAGGAGGAGCTATAGGAATTCACGAAGCATCTGTGTTCCGAAGCTCCTACAGGTATTCACAGCAAAACTCTTGGAAGACTATCTGATGGAGCTCCCAGAAAAAAAATCCGGTTAAACTTCTAAACAAATTTACGGTGAAAATCTAAGAGAAATTGGAGTGGAACTCTAGACTTTCACACCAAAAAAAATGCGCCAGGGAGGGGGTGGGGAGGATACGAAAATTAGGATTCTAGTATTACGTAATAAATTGAAGCTGCCTAAATAAATTTCCAAAGGAACTCCTAGAAGACTTTCCGCTGAATTTTCTGCGGAAATTTTAGAGCACTATTTGGTGAAACTTGAAATTCTCGATGGAATTCCTGAAGGAATGTACGGTGGAACTTCTAAAGTAATAACCTACAGAAACTCTTAGTGGAGCTCCTAGAGGATTTTCCAAAGGTATTTTGAAAAGAAATTTCCACAAGTATTCCCGACGGTACTCCTGTTAGGAAAGTATCCTCTGTGAATTAAACTTTCAAAGGAATTCCTGACAAAATTTCTCCAAAGATTAAAAGTTTATCTTGTAGAGATTTTTTTTTAGTTTTTATTAATGTGTATTTTAACTTAAATGCTAATTCTACACTCATTATCTTGTAGAGGAAATTTGCGGCAGAACACATAGATAAGTATTTTGAGTAATTCTTGGGGACAGGCTTGTAAACATTCGACACTTTTCACTACCTTCGTTTCGTTGCCGCGGTCGGGTGTCAGCTTGCTTTGTTTAATTCGAGCGCGACCGCTACCTCTTACACACAACACGAGCGGCAGAACGAAGATCAATAAACAAAAAAGTGGATCAAATCATCGTCGTCTGACACGGTGACATTTGTCTAATTTCAGCTTTTCGCAAGATTTTAGCCAATTTTGATTAAGATTGGTTTAATATTAGTTTATTCGTGTGTGATAAATCGATTATGACACATACATTTATACAAAACAGCTCTCTTTATGGGAAAGACATGAATAACAAAAACCGAACCATCTCCCGAAGACGCAATCGTGGTCAAGCGCATTCATTCGACATTTTTGTTCCGGACAGTAGTTTGATCGCTTGTGTTGCGAATGTTGGAGACAAAGGCAGCCGAATATCGACAAAAAGGTGTCAAAGACTGTGATCGCTAACAAGACTGCTTGGGGAAATTCTAGAACGATTTCTGAAGAGATTTTCGGTGGAACTTCGAGAAGAATTCCTACAAGCATTCCCGGTAAAACTCTTGTCAGACTTCCCGATAGAACTTCGAGAAATAATCGATGCAACTCCTAGAGAAATTCTTTTTGGAACTCCTTGACGAATCCCTAGTGGATTTCCTAGAGGGATTCTTGCTGTAACTCCTAGGAGAATCTCTGGTCGAAGTCTTAGAGGAGTTCCAGTGAATGCACTGGAGGAATTCACGGTGGATTTTCTGAACGGATTCACGCTGGATCAACTACTACAATTTCTGGATATTAGCGGAGGGGGGCCCACAAGTATTCACAGAGGATCTTCGAGTGAAACTTCCGGTGTAACTGGAAGTACTTCCGTTGAAACTTTGAGCAGAATTCCCAGTGAAACTCTAATAGGAACTCCTATAGGAATTCCCAGTAGATCTACCAAAGAAATAATTAGTGAAAGTAGAAAAAAAAAACATTTATTGGAACTCCTAGAGAAAGTCTATTTGGAACTCCTAAGAGAATTCGTAACGGAACTCCTAGAGGATTTTCCTGAGAAACTCCTAGAGGCATTCCCGTTGTAACTTCGAAAACAGTTCTTTGTTCAAAAAATAACAAATGGCGAGAGAATTTCCGGGGCAACCCCTAGTCTAGAGGGATTTCTGGTGGAACTCCTAGAAGAATTTTCGCTGAAACTTCTAGAGGAATTCTCGCTGGATGCGACTCCTGCGGGAATTTGCAGTGGTACTAATACAGAAATTCGAGACGGAACGCCTATAAGAATTTCTGTTTTTAAATCCTACTGGAGTTTCGATCAGAGCTCCAGAAATTGCTAGTGAAATTCCTTGAGAATTTCCGGTTGAATTTTCTGATGGAATTGATGGTGGGACTACTCTAAGTATTCCTTATTGAACTCCTGGAAAGGTTAGCAATGGAACATCTAGAGTAGTGATTTTGGTTAGAAATCAATAAAAACTGAAGAGATGTGTTACATTTTAATGCTTTATCCAAAGCCTGGCTTTTTACCTAACTGGTTATGGAGAAAAACCTTAGTTATATTTTCAATCTTTCGAGATTTGCTCGATTGGGTAAAAAATAGGCCCACAGTCCGCACTCAAATTCGTCGAAGTTCGTCAAATTACGAAAAGTTACAAAACTAATTTCAGTTTTGTAACCTTGTACTACAAAATAAGCTTCAGTTTGAATACAAATTTGCTTGTCATTGAATTGGTTTTCGATAAGTACTAAGCAATTTTGTTGATGAAATGCGTAAAGTGCTGAGCACCACTGATCTAGAGGAATTCCTGCAGGAGATCCTGCGGGCACTTCTAGACGAGTTCTAGGTGGAGCTTCGTTAGAGATTCTTGTTTGAACTCCGTTAGGGATGTTCTGTCGGAATTCCTAGTGAAACTCCTATAGCAGTAATCGTGGGAGCTCACGAAGGATTTTTTTTTATTTTCACCGGAGTACACTCATTGGAAGATAGATTGCTGCATATACAATAATTGGTGTTGTGAGAATACTAACAAAAATTGACAAATCTATACATTTATTAGTAAAGAAACGTGATCATATTTGCAACACCAAAAGTAATTCATAGTGGAAGTCCTAGTAAAATTCCAGGTGGAACTGCCTCATGAGTTTCCGGTATTTTTATTTTGGAATCTCCAGTTTTTTATGGAATCTCTCGAATACTATCATACACCCGGAACTGAAAAAGGAAAATTTCATCTTACTCCCTTGGGCATATAGTATCTTCGTGCCTGCCACACGATATACATATGTAAAATAATGATTGGCAGAGAAAACTCTCAGTAAATACTAGTAGAAGTGCTCATAACACACTTAGCTGAGAGGCAGGATTTTTTCCAGTAGGGATGTTACGCCAAGAAGAAGAAGAAGATGACTATCAATCTCTTTGTGTATCACAAGAACAACAGACATGAAAATCCACGAAGGTTGCCCAGTTGACCACCTTCCGGAATCTCTATAACCCGTCCCGCATTGACCAGACCTGCCCAGAACCCTTCAAAAATGGTCTTAAACAATATGTTTCTCATTTCAGAGAAGTTATGCAATAAAATGCATAAAGGGATTATACATTTGTGGATTTTCAAGCACATAGCAATGATGAAAACTCATATTTCGGATGTTCCGGATTTCCGGAACCGGTTCTCAAAAATAAGTCAATATTATTGTCTATAATCAAAGTCCACGTGAATACCCTTTTAACGATCCTTGGACGGTCCTGATTACTTGTTTGGTTGCAAAGTTATAGCTTGCCAAAGCTAGGGTCTCAAAAGCGGCATTTTTCAGTTGAAGTAGGTTCCCGGTGGCCACAGTGGCCAAAACCGGATTTCTCCGGTGGTTTTGAAAACTAGACTTGTGTCCCTTTTATTTGGGCCAAAGAGATTCAAAATCAGACAAGCCACTGATTTTTGCGAGCTGTCCAAAGTTTGGGGTCAAAAATGACCCCAGGGTCTTATTTGTAACTTTTTGTATGGGAGCGCCCCTAGGGGTCATTCAATGCTTTTAATTTTTGGAAAAGCTTTATTTCCGCAAAAAAAATAATAGTCAGAAAGTTTCAAATTGCTAGGATTCGTTAAACAAAAGCTACAGAGAATTGAAATTTGAAAAAGGTCAAAAAAGACCCCAAGACCTTACTAAGGTTAATGCTGTTTTAGCAAAATTTTGGGCAGCTGTGTTGTTGTATTATCCATTTCTTGCAACTTGAACAACACAGTTTCCCAAAGTTTTACTCAAACAGCATTAAATTAGGTTAGAAATCATAATACCCACGCTTTTTGCATCATTTTATTGCAGAAACAGAGAATTTACCTTCTCACCACAAACAAATTCTGCTCATTACTACAAATCTAGTACTTCACCAATCGTGAAAATAGCCTATTTTGGTATTTTGTAGGTATTGAGAAAATACCTCAACGAGTTACTGGTTTCGTGTTGAGAACTGCTTGAGGTTTTTTTTTTCATTAAGCTTTTGACTAAACTTAAAATTCTTTACACGAAAGAAAATTATAACGATTAGATTATTTTTCTAAATTAACACCAATTTATCCAAAACTATCGTTTCAAAATTTGAGATAGTAATTATAGTTCATTTAAATTCCCGCTGATTGACTTGAATATATTTATGTTCCGAAGAAAAGCAACAAAATAGTCGGCATCAAATTAAAATAGTAATGGGATGCATATGAAATATAAATTTACTAAAAAAAAAAAACATAGAGTAAATGAAGTCGCTATAACTTTTTTTCTCATTAATAATTTCAAATTGAGTCGAATGTTTTTTTTAAAGTTCATTATATGAGTCATAAATGATCAAAATTTCATTGCATTCGGTTCATTGAATCCGGAGATATAACAGCTCAAAGTTGGCTATCGGATAATTATACCCTTTTCTAGAATCTTTCTAACTTCGTGTAGGATAGCCCGATCTTTTCCCGATTTGGACCACTGATACACAACTAGTTGATGAACTTACAGTAAAAATTTGAGAAAACTTTATGCCCTTTTCGAAAAGTTACAGCTAATTGAACATTTTTTGAAAAGTGAAAATCCCCTGTACATAAGGGACATTTGTGCAATCGTGATGTCCTGCATGGGTATGGGGCAAAATCTATAAACCGTTCTTGAGAATCTGAAACCTTTAATGACTCGCTGTGATGTTTGAAGAAATTCTTCACAATGAGCATATGTTTACCTCCGTCCAATTACCTCGGCTAAAAAGCGTCTCATTAACCTTCGAAAAATCAATCCTTCTCAACGAGCCTTGTTTATGATTGTTCTCTACTCCGCCTGCCCGAGATCGTAAGTGCCCACAATGCCCAGCGGCTAGAAACTCCCAATTGATACGGTTCTTCATACAGTACACGGTTTCGTCTCGCTTCATTCCACTACTTACCTACAGTCAGTCAGTGGTAAGGTGCCCCTACAGTAGTGGAGCCGAGCAGTCTCTCGCTGCCGTCATACAGCGCACATAATTCATGGCAAAATTTAAATTAATAACACATCGAATCGCGTATAGTAGCCCCCCGAAGAGAACAGTGCGAAGTAGGAAGGCAACTCCGAATAACAACTGGTTAGGGTAGACTCATTATGATGCACTGAGTACCTACTTTAGTGCCTTCGAGGCAAATGATCTGTGTGGCTATCAGAGCACCCAGCCAGCCCAGTCAGTGGTACCTAAGCTTACTCGGGCGTTGTGTTTTTGATACACGAAGAACATAACAACAATGATTGCGCCAGTTAAGCCCTCTCTAGTCCGTAGGAACGAAGAAATCAATGAAACAAAAAAAGCCACAAACAACGAGATATGTATGCAAGCAAAACAGTAATTATGTTGTTTGGATATAGCGCAGCGGTTGTTTCGTGCACTTGGTTGCCAATCACCCGGCGAAGTTCGCTGTATGAATAAATTAATTCTGGACCAGTCCGAGAGTGTTTGGGGCATGCTTACCGTCGTCAGTGTGATGGGGGCCTGGTTTTTTATAGCATGCCATTTCCTCGGTTAATGATTATTGCTATTGGATCACTTGGCGTTGCTTTCCAATAATGCTACGGATGGAATCACACCCAAGGAGGTAACCATTTATCTCGCAAACAATGGTTCCCATTCCGTTCCTACACACCACACCGGCGGGAACATCGCCGCTTCAACTGCGACGGCATTGATCTTGAACCAAGAGGTGACGTTTTTGCAACATTGTAAAACTTTGTATCTGGCGCAGATAGAGTTACTAGTCAGCGAGCGCACTATCAACTGACGTCGGTTGCGGCGGCGAGACTGGGCATTGTTCTTCATTCGCCGGGCACCCACTTGTCGGCCGAGCAATGCCCGGCCTGTACCCGGTCGACGACAGACGAACGTCGCAATCAATGCTAGAAACAATAACTCGGCGTAGTTGTACTTTTTGGCCTTGCAGTTCTCGTCGCAAAAGGAATGTCATTCGAAAGAACGAACAGCATGGGGCAACGACTGTCTCTTTGGATCCTGACTGCACTACCTTCACATCGCTTCGTCTCGAGCACTGAGCGAGCAGAACTGACCTAATACAACACAGAACCACTCCGGAGACGAGGAGACTGGTCTTACGATTAGGTATGCAATGTTGCACTTTTGGCGTGCAGCATTCGGAATGCATGCCAAGCAGCACCAGCAGCAACTACAGAAGATTGGGAATGAGAAGCGATGATCAACGTGTCGTGCAACTTCCATGCAGCAATATAACGTTGGCTCAAACGGTGACTCGATCGTAACGAAAGATTATCGACTGCGCCGAGAACGCAGCTCATACCAATTAGGAGCTTTATTGCCGAAGCAAATTTTATGGCGTTGCTTCCAGAGAATTATGATCGGATTGTAATAGAGTCATCATTATCTCGGGGATGGATTTCAGTAGGGTAATTGTTCCCATCGTTGTGGTAGTACCTAATGTTGCGGTAATGGCAATTGAGCATTTTTTCGACTGAAATGTTACCAAAAGGTATTTTTAATAGATGTATGGTGCTTAAATTATGAGATTGCACCATTTGTTTGCTTAACATTTGCCCAAAAACTTATTTAAAAAAAATATTTTCCTAAATGTGTTTGCTGCTGTGTTCCTATTGTTGCGGTAGTGTTCCTAATGTTGCGGTATCCCATATGATTTCAATGGGATACCGCAACAATAGGAACAAAATACCGCAACATTAGGAACACATACCGCAACATTAGGAACACAATGTTCTTTCAGATAAAAACGAATAAAATGCTCATAACAACATTAAAGTGGCAATATTTCGTTATTTTCCCGTAGATTAAGGATGGATTTTATTATTTTCAATTCAATCCATGTAAAAAGTTTGCTTGGGGCGATACAATTGTGGTTTAAACATGAACCCAGCGCTTAACTCCTCCATGATCGGATCAATTACCCTAGTTGGTGTAATGGCTCTGCTGCACAGTGGTTCCATTTGTTCAGGGAAGCGGTCATAAATCATTTTCTTCGTTTTTTGAAGGGCAGAATCATTATAAGTGACCAGAAATAGCATATTATGACTAAAAAAGGATATTCCAGTTCATTTTCATGATCATCACTTGAAAAATATGAACTTTGGCCTTTTTTTTATGATAAATGAAAATATCATTAAAAAAAAACTTTATTTTGCACAGAAATCAGTAATCAAATATTTTTAATTATTATGAAGATTGGGTCGAATTTTGAGGAATTTCTGCTAAGTATTGCACGTTAAAACATGTATAGCACGACTGTATCATAATAGATTCTTGTGAATAGAATCAGTATTAGCATTATAATTGTGATTTTATTAGTAAGTTCTATTTCTACTGCAATAAAATAAATATATGAAACTGAATATTTTTTTCAGAAATGAGGTAGTTTGCATTGTCGAAACACAGTAAAAAATCATCACATATCGAATTAGTATGTATAACTACAGTACCTAATGCCCAAAAGCGATAATTCTGAAACAATAGTAACAATAGAGTGCAATTACAGAGTCAATTACTTCTGGAAATTATTTCAAACAAATATTCAGGATTAATTCACAAAACGTACGTAAAAGGAAATTTTTCAACTATACAAATATTGCATTACACAGTTATATGTCATATAATTCATGGGCCTGCGTTTTGCACAATAAAAAAGATTCAAGTATCTGTCCAGTCGTATTTGTTTCTTACAATTGCATTGCAACTGCTATCCAGTAATATAGTACATGGAATTTTAATCATGTATAGCTCTAACCCAATAAAAGAAATATATACAAATACCCCTCGTCATTGCAATTGTTTCAGCGCCTGCTATTTTAAAAGAAATCAATTTGTACACTAAGATTTAACGTTAATGGATTTATCAAATATTCCGATTTGGGAAGGGAATATGAGTAGTAAATACGCTCTTTTAGTAAATATTACTAAAAGAGTGTATTTACTCCTTCTTCTTCCAGCACTACAGTATTAGGTACTGAATGGATTTTGAGGAAATTTTTTAAATGTTGGCAGCAAATGCAAAACTTCTTATCAAATTCCACAATTACAGAGGCAAGTTTTGACGAGGCCAAATACGAATGGTTGTTATGCAACTATTGAGGTATGAATACCTCAATACCTCCAGAAGTGTATTTTTTGTTCATAATAAAAAAAACATTTCCAAAGATTGTTTTCAAATAAAATAACCCTCAATTATTGTAAAAAGCTTTGAAATATCTCCTGTAAAAATTACAGTCATTTTGGTACGCATTTAAGACAATTCCAGAAAATCTAGTATATATATATAATTTTGTAGTTATTTTAATACATATTTTTTTATAAACATAACGAGTAACTTCCAATACATCCTGCAAGCTTGTATGCAGATATTTGCAGCTACAACCTTCACAGATTGATTCTCCTACTCAAATCTGATCATTTGCTGGTGGACGATTGATTAAATGTGGTTAAGAACATGTTTGAAATGTTACATGAATTTTTATTATGTATATATTCTATTGGTAAAATTATGTGCCTATATCTCACATCCCCATTGGTCCAAAAACATCCAGATCCGGTTTTTAGCACTTCGAATTGGAAGATAAACATCTATTCTGATTCTCTGCGTTGAAAACCAATTGAAAATCTACTTGCTTTTGTTATACGAAGACGCGGAGTACAACTCAAAAGTCATGTGATTTTTCGACAAATTTAAAGAATGTAAAATTGCATGACAGTACCCACGCTCTCATGCAAAATATGCAACACAAACTTACATAAAAATGGATTTTCTGCATTCTTGGGAACATTATTGATTTATAAAAGTTATACAAACTCATAAATTAGACAATCAATTTTTCGATTTTTGGCCTATGGCGGTACCACTGTGTGCTGGGACATTTGAGAACAAACAAGTCCCAACAAGAAATCATTTCCCTCCCATGATTGATACTCAAATTTGTTTTGCAGTAAGGTACACCGGGGCAAGCAAGTTGAAACGGGTAGGGCAAGATGAAACAGCGGATTAACATGATGTTATTCAATCAGGATGAACAATTGAATCAAACTAGCTTCTGGTGAAGAATAAATTTTCAGATTGTATGATTTTTTTTTTCAAATCTTCGCTTCTTGTCTTGCCCCACCCGTGACGTTACAACATTTCGACGCATTCATAACTCATGAAAACGATTGTAAACCTCAAAATATTTTAATTTCATATTGTAAAATTCCTGAACTTACTGAACATTTTGTTTTCATGGGAAAAACTTCTCAAAATGCGTATTACCTAGTAGCGTGAGCGTGACGTTACAACGCGATAGAATTTGACCTCCTCTACCGCAACGCCAACAACTTTCAAGATTCAATCAATCTTTCTTTGTTGATTCCTTCTCTTCGAACAAAGGCTAATTATACCTCCAACGAACTGTCAACGAACCATTCATAGTTTTAATCCCTTCTCGCAGAGTTGGCAGAGTTTATCAGCACCGGCAACCGATTTCCCATTAGCCACGCTTATCAGCATGTTCTATCTCGCGTGTATCGTTCCGTACGCTGCAGCTGATGCAGAACAATGTATTCATTATTCAAAACCCGCAAACGGTGCCATTTTTTCCCCGATAGCAATAAACTTCCCCCGATCACTCGGGTTCCATTCAACTTTCACCTCGCTATCAGCCTCACATCGGTTGACGTTCTCGCCCTCATCCACATCCCCACCCCCACCTTTTCGAATTAGTCAACTTCCTTTGTTTTGACGAGCCGATGGAGGCCTATTTTGGCGCCAGCTACGAACCCAAACAAAGCGACACGACCCATTCACCCGCTCGTTTGCCTTCCACACGTTTCTCCGACCCACAGTCAGTGAACGACCCCATTCTCTATGCGACAGGACAATAATTGCGCATGCCTCACAACTACCACCACCAGCACGATATTTCCTATGGATATTTTTACGCTAGAGTATCCTTTCAACATGTTCCTGATCACGTTCAAATCGGTTTGTTTTTGGTGAAAATGAAACGATTTGAACACAAAACATACATTGTGTCCGAAAAATTTTCAAAATATAAGAATTTTCAATTTAACTCAATCGTTAACCGTGCAGCAATACCGTGTTAAAGGACGCTGGGTTCGAATCTCAGTACGGCTTAAAATGTTTTCACGAAGTTTTTTTTCCGATTTTCTTGGGTATTAGGATTTTTTCGAGACAAATTGTACCAAGTCGACGAACAATTAACCCTCTAATACCCAAATTTTTGATTTTGATCTAAATATCATTTTTCGTCATCTAAAATCGATTTAAACATGTTTTGGAAGATGATTCTTTTTAATTCTCGATTTCGTGAATTTCAGTTTTTGATTTTTCTAATTTTCATTTTTGAACATCCCCACACTTTTATATTTCTCCTGGAAGCCAATTTGGGGAACGGATTTTTTGAGATAAAAACATTTTGAGATTTTATGATTATTGTTGAAATATTATTATTTCAATTTTTTTTCACAGAAAATTTTATTTGCCGTGTAATTTTAAGGAAAATAATTTTAGAGTGTATTCGATTCCCTTAAACTATTAAACAAGGATAGAATGATTCGGGAAAAATTTAAAATACCTTAATTGTAGCAATTCAATACAAAATAAACAATGACTTCAAAAAGGTGACTAAATAAAACATCAATTTTTCATAGATTTAAAAAAAATGTAAATACGTTTTAACATACACCAACAATCATTTTGAGATATACAGAACAGTCCTAAACATCAGCCAAAAATATATTAAAAAAAATGATTTTCTACGAAACAAAAATTACAAAAATGCTCAAACTATACCCCGTCTAAAGGCGGTATTGGGTACTAGAGGGTTAATAACTGTGGAAGTGCTCATTCGGTAATAGCAGTATTTTGATATGAGGTTCAAAAGTGATTTTGGATTGATTAATATAAGAGATAAAAAAATCAAAATAATGTCTACAATTTCTAAAATATCTAATATGTGATATCATATTTAGTACGCGTAATATTTAACCAGCAGTGAGCTGGTTAAAGCTTCTTCTTCTTCTTATTTATGGCTCTACGTTCCCACTGGGACTTGACCTGCTTCGCTTGAAATTATTAGTGTTCTTTAAGAACTTCCACAGTTATTAATTGAAGGACTTTCTTTGTCTGCCATAGACTGAATTTGTAAATTGTGAAGCAAGCACAATGATACAGTATGCCCACTAAGGTGGCCCACACTTATATGAAAAACAAAAAATTCGAAAAATGCCAAGTCTTACCTCCAAAATCAGTTGTTTTGGACTCGCAGAAGCTACGTTCAAAATTTGAGCAAAATCAATTAAGCCTAAGGGGCGCTCAAAACGCTTGAAGTTTGTATGGGAAAACTTGACCAAATGTATGCAGAAATTTTAAGTTTTCGAATTTTGCCGCTAGGTGGCGCTGTAAGCGTTCAATAAATAAACCCTTTGGTATTATTGTAGGTGACTATATGCCAAACAAGTTTGTCGAAGACCGCAAAGTGATCCAACGTCTGTGAAAATAGTTATACCATGGGTAAAGTGAGGATAAACTTTATTGTTGTTTTTCCAATACATGTAAAGGAATAATATCAATAATGAAATCTCAATACTTTGCCTCACTTTGCCTAAGGTATAACTTTTTACACAGCCATCGGATCACTTCGCGGTCTTTGACAAAGTTGTTTGGCATATAGTTACCTACAATAATACCAAATGGTTTATTTATTGAACGCTTACAGCACCACCTAGCGGCAAAATTCAAAAACCTAAAATTTCTGCATACATTTGGCCAAGTTTTCCCATACAAACTTCAAGCGTTTTGAGCGCCCCCTTAGGCTTAATTGATTTTGCTCAAATTTTGAACGTAGCTTCTGGGAGTCCAAAACAACTGATTTTGGAGGTAAGACTTGGCCTTTTTCGAAATTTTTGTTTTTCATATAAGTGTGGGCCACCCTAATGCCCACCCAAGTAACAGAACTAGCTGAATAACAGTTTCTTAAACTGAAGTTTGCTCAAGAGTGGTTTGTTCCATTCTTGTACATCACAAATGTTTGTTGGGCAGGGAGTCGAGAAAAATTTTCCCAACTAGAACGGGAATCGGACCCGCCGTCTCCGGATTGGCTATCTACAGCCTTAACCACTAGGCTAACTCCTCCATCTTCAAATATCAAATGTTTATATTGTTTATTTTTTATATTCCAAGAAAATGTTATTTTCAGATGTTTTATCTCATATTAATCAAACTAATATCACATTTTGATCGTCAGTACTTTCTCTTTAGCAAGGATGGTACATACTTTTTCTACTTTCTAGCTATTCTGGGCGAATGTAACCGGCGGGCCTGGTCCCATCTATGGGTATGATCCAATATAAGTATGAAAAAATGATAAAATACTATGCTGAGATGCAGCCTATGCCCTTGTTGACGCGTAACGCTAGGAAGAAGATGTTGGGAATCCTTCTCACGTTACCATCATCACCGTGTGTAAACGAGCAACGACCACGACCAATTTTCACATCCGCGACTGACGGACGACGATGACGACGACCAAGTCAACTTTGCTAAGGGAAAATTGGAAAATTTTCCTCTTTTTTTGGGGAGTTCTAAAATTAGATCCTTTTCAAGTGGTAAAACTGTAAACGAGTGGAGCAAAGCAGCCAGATACACTAACTTGAAACGCACACACATTAGTGAAAGGTTTTCGCATTATATGGGCGCGCTTTGTTGGAACGGTTTTTGCTTTGATGAATGTGCGTTGACCTGCGTTTAAGATGAATCGGGAAGCATGGATGACATGTTGCTGTTGGGAACGAATAACGTTGGTGGCCTTGTAAAGTATCATGAACTGGATGCTGAGTGATATTGAGGAGGATTCCTAGATCTAGCACATAATCTTGTAACCCGGCTATTCCGATAAGATTCACATAATTCCACGGGGACACGGATGCATCTAAGAAATCCATGTCTATAAATTTCTTTCTGCGGATTTTCCAGATTTTTTTTCTTGAACTTCTTTGGAAATATCTTTTAGAATGCCATCCATTTTTCCTTATATTCCTTTTAGAATTTCTCTCGGAGATTCTCCCGGATTCCTATTGGCGTTTTCTAAGCTTTGAATGAATCTTTCTGGGATTCTTTCTTGGGATTTTCTAGAATTTATGAATTTCAGCCGATTTTTCTTGGAATGTTTTTTGGAATTCCTACAGAATTACTTTTACGAATTTCTTCTTTGGGAAGGAAGTTTCGCAGAGTTCTTCCTGCATTTTCCCCGAAGAAATTGTTCCGTGTGATTTATCCCAAGGTGTCCACAAGAGTTTTTACCAGAATATTTTAAAGATGTTGTTGAAGCACCCTTGAGTTTCTCTCGTGATTTCTATCGATAACTTTGCGAAATTCCTTCCGGTGTTCCTTCTAGGATTTCTCTAGGAGAATGTCCCATGATTTCTCCCAGAGTTTCTGTAGGAAATATTCCTGGGATTTCTGTTGGATCTCCTTCAAGGGTTTCTTGGCGGAGGTTTTCACGAATGTTCAGCAGGAGTTCCTCCCGGGATTTCTTCTGAAGTTCCTCCTGTTCAAGCTTTCTTCTAGAATCTCTCTCGGGTTCTTTTTTCAGGAGTTTCAACCGGGATATTTCCTAAAGGTTCTCGAGGTAATTCTTTTGAAGTTTTACTTAATATTTATTTTGGTTTCTCCCGAATCTCCTAGAAAATTGCTTCCGGTGTTGGTCCTGGGATGTTTCTCAAGAGTTTTTCAGGAGTTGCTCCTATGATTTTCTCCGGATTGGATTGCCTTTTGGGACTTCTGCAGGAACTATTGCTGATATTCCTTAGAAAGTTCACCCAAGGCTTTTTTCAGATCTTTTTCAGGCTTTTCTTCGTAGTTGTTCTTGTTAATAGTTGCTCCCAGAGGTCTTGCAGAGATTTTTTTCCGGGAGTTTTTTTTATGATTCTGAGATAACATACGAAATACCCTGTAAAACAATACTGGAGAAATATCGAAAGGACCCCACTATAGGAAATTCCTGAACGCACCCTGGATAAATTTTGGTAAGTATTCCGGGAGGAATCCTGCGTGAAACTTGGAAAAACCAACATTCTGATTTATCGACCATATTCTATTTATAACTTAATCATTTTATGGCTATATCGGTCTTTTTCTACTCAGAGTGTAAGGGAGTAGAGATCAAAGTGGATAATAAAATGATAGATATGATAGTATTCGCTAGGTTGCGAACAAGTGTGAAAATTTATAGAAGGTGAAATTAGGCATAGAGGCATTGTATTGAACGAATACATCGAATGCGTGAAACTTCTACCGTACGACCTGCACTTTTAAACAGATCGGCTTGGTTGGTAGTTCATACTACCAGAACAAGACTGGCAAAAATTTCAGGCACCCGACTGCCTATGTCCTCTCTCTCTCTCTCTCTCTCCTCTTCTTGGCGTAACGTCCTCACTGGGACAAAGCCTGCTTCTCAGCTTAGTGTTCTATGAGCACTTCCACAGTTTTTAACTGAGAGCTTCCTCTGCCAATGACCATTTTGCATGTGTATATCGTGTGGCAGGCACGAAGATACTCTATGCCCAAGGAAGTCAAGGAAATTTCCTTTACGAAAAGATCCTGGACCGACCGGGAATCGAACCCGTCACCCTCAGCATGGTCATGCTGAATACCCGTGCGTTTACCGCCTCGGCTATATGGGCCCTCACTGCCCGACTGCCTATGTATTGTTCTGTTTTCATCGCAAGTTCTATCGATCGGTATCTTTTGCGGAATTCACATCTCTACTCCCTTACACTCTGAGTAGAAAAAGACCGATATAGCCATAATATGATTTAGTTATAATTGAAAAAAACCTCTGGAAGAAATCGAGGGAACAACTCTCAGAAATCGAGAAAGAGCACTGACAAAATCTCGGAATAAACTATTTATGGGAGCAAATACGTTAAAACTATGTACACATCTTCAATAGTTAACAGTGCGACACAACAGTGCCACTCGAAAGAAAAACCTTCGATGAAAAGAAAAAAAAAACCGATTTAATCCACCTATGGTGAACAGAACCCTTCTTACACTTAATAAAATTATTGTTGTATTATTTGTATTTAACATATTTATTTAATTGACCAAAAGTTCTAGAAAATATTGTGGATTTGGCATCTAGTGGATTGGTTTCCAAATTATCATCATGGACCATGGACTAAACTGCCAGAAATGCCAGGCATCTTCTAGAATCCTGTATGGAATTCTTAAAAAGTAACTCACATATTCTGGAGTATTGTATATTTTGTTAACTGCCAAAAGATCTTGAATCGAATAACAAATGGGTAAGAAAATCAGCGAGATACACTTTGTCTAATATCTCTTAATCAGTCGATTAAATTAGCTCCAAAGTACGTGGTATTCATGGTTATGGTGTAGAAAGGACAAAAATGATATATCTACTAAGTTAATCAGTTTTGGAATTAACTAGTTATTTTGTCTGTCCGGTTCTTGCATTTTTCCCACAATATATAGATTCAAAGCTTTCATTTAACATATTGTTAGTTTTCATAGAATTCCTGTGTATTTGTAATCTATATATATAAAAATGGATTTCCGTCTGTCTGTCTGTCTGTCTGTCTGTCTGTCTGTCGGTCTGTCTGTCTGTCTGTCTGTCTGTCTGTCTGACCGCTATGCATTCGGAAACTACTGAACCGATCGGTGTGAAATTTTGTATGTGGGTGCTGTTGGGACCGGGGAAGGTTCTTAGCTTGGTGCGGGACCTCTCCGGTCCTTGGAACGGGGGACTCCCATAGAGATGACTTTGCGGGGGACGTCCCTATGAAGCCGTACGTCAAAAAACACAGTAGGCAGGCAGTACGACGTTTGCCGGGACAGCTAGTTTGTTATATATGATTTTGTTGAAAACAATAACCTGCTAGTAAACACTTTGTATGAGGTCAGCATTATTTATTGAAAAATAATTTCCCATAGACTGATCATAAACTAATGCAAGATAACAAATGAATATATCTATATATATAAAAATGGATTTCCGTCTGTCTGTCTGTCTGTCTGTCTGTCTGTCTGTCTGTCTGTCTGTCTGTCTGTCTGACCGCTATGGATTCGGAAACTACTGAACCGATCGGCGTGAAACTTTGTATGTGGGTATTTTTGGGGCCGGGGAAGGTTCTTAGCTTGGTGCGGGACCTCTCCGGTCTCTGGAACGGGGGGCTCCCATACAAATGAACCAGGAATGAGCTGGGAGAGAAGTTCAACACGGTCGCAAACAAAACCAATCTAGAGTGCGGCGCTGAAATGATTGTCAAATTTGAAAGGGCTGAAACAAATCGACAATCAGTGCTGGGCAGACTCAAGGCACTCTTTCGCGATACAAATGTCCTATTTTGTGGCGTGTGCGTGTTGCCCGGTGAAATAATTTGGTGTAAATTTGTAAAAATGTGTACTAATCTATTCGGTGGTATCGCGTTCATTAGCCGAGCTGTGCTGCCGAAATCACGCCGGATGGCAAGGCGATTGGTGTCTAGGCCTGAACTCGGCCGACGGGCTAGCCGGCGTTGTTAGAGAGCGGATGCAGGCGTCTTCCCTCTTAGGCGCAATCGGCCGGCTGCGGCCGGCTGCGGCCGTGGTATCGTCACCTTGGACGGCCGAGAGGGGAAACCTCCTTTGCATTTTAAACATTTACCCGAGATGATCCACCTTGGAGAAAAAAATCCTTTACCGTAAGGCACGGGAACCAATACTGGTTCCGCGGACCGAGGCGTACGCTGAACGGTGAAACCTAATTTAGGGTCAAAAATAAATATACTTTAAAGAACATTATTATTACCTAAGCAGGGTTTTACCTTAACACCTACTTAGCACCTGCAAAGGGCTGGGGGTGGGGGGAGCCAAAGGTGTTGGATGGGGTTTGTTCCGGGTTTCAAATCTGATTACCACCTTAATCACTACACTGACTGTCAAACACGTCGTTGACGCCTGATTGCAAAAATTACATAATTTGGGCGATTGCCGCTCTATTTTTTTTTCATTTTCCATTCCACTTTTTAATGTAATCTTTGAACCCGAAAAGACTGAAACGCCAAAACTATTCGAAAATGTAATCTTTCAGCCAGTTAGGTATATTTCTATTTTGGTAACGACAAAACTTTTACATCGGTACTTGACCCTTTTACTCTGTGGTATACATATAAAAATGTATTTCTGTCTGTCTATCTGACCCTTATAGACTCGGAAAGTACTGGACCGATCAACGAGAAAATTGGCATGCGGAGGTTTTTGGGGACGGGGAAGGATGGTTTGAGACCCATCCCCATCTGGAAAGGGAGGCTCCAATTCTAAATTCAGTTACATTTCTGCATAACTCAAGAACAACTCAAGCAAAAGAAGCCAATTTTGATCTGTGATAGTTTACAGAAATATTTGTATGGTCATGTGAGTCCCCTCCCAAATTTGAAAAGGGGGCTCCCATACAAATTAAACGGAAAATTCTGTATAACTCGAGAACCAATCGAGCAAATGGAGCAAAGTCTGGCATCTTGAGGTTAAAACCTAAAGAAGGCGAAAAATATTTCTATGATAACCAGGAGTGTGATACCCCCCCCTCTTTGAAAAAGAAGTGTTGCATACAAATTCTGCATAACTAGAAATGCTTAGAGAAGCAATTAAGCAAACTGAACCAAATTTGGCATACAAAGGTTTTAGATGACAAGAAATGTTTCTACGGTTGATATTCGGATTCATATGATTCAAGGGATTCAGAACACTTGATTTTATTCTTCATGGAAAACCTTTACGGCGTTCTCAAGTTTTTTCCATTGATTCGCTCCAGTATACGCCCATACATTTCTCAAGAAATTTTGCTATGGAACCACGGACAGATTAATGCAGCGATTTCTTCACGGGGTCTTTAACGGATTCCTCCAGAACTCCATACATAGATTAATCAACAGATTCTTCCAGAAATTACTCTTAGTATTTTCTATCCAAATTCGCGTATTCCTCTAGGACTCCTTCCATGAAATCATTGAGGAATTCCTCAACGGATGCCTCCAGTCGTTGTTCCAGAATATTTGCGTTCAAAAATGTGATTATAAGAAAGTACATAATTGGCCGTTTAAGTTTTAAAACGCTGAACTGTTATTACACACTCCAGTTGGATCGAGATCAGGAAATTGTAGGTAACCTGAGGCATGCTAAGGTTTTAGAAGGCAACAAATGTGTTTATAGTGGGTTGCGACCCCTCCCTTTTCTGAGAAGGATGTCTTCCAATGGAATGGAAATAATCAAGTAAAAAAAAATTTAAAATAAAAAAGTTTGCCGGCAAGCTATGTTTCAAAAGCCATGTACGATCACTTTATTATCTGGAAGGACCGTCCCCTAATGTAGCATAATATGATCATAATATGATCAGTAATAAAGCAAAGGAATCTTAATTTGGCACTAGGAGAAAGACAGATATAGCAAAAGTTTTTTTTTTTTCGAAGTGTCTGACACCAGTAAAAATCGAGCAGTCATGCTCAATTTTCGAATTCGTCGAGACGTTTATGAATGAATTTTGATCAATAATATAACTTAGCGTTTCTCAGAGTTGTTCCGGTTTGCATAGCGTTTTGGCCTGTAGATTTCGCATGTGGAAGCACCTAATGTCTCTATGATGTTGCATAACCATCTGGAAGGGGAGGAAGCAAACATGCAAATGGATCAAATTTTTTTGCATAACTCGGAAATGAAATCCGGTCGACATCATTTTGGCCAAAGGTTATGAAGCCGAATGAACATTAGGTCTAATTGTTATTGACCTTTTAGTCATAAGGCCAAATGGTCATCACTGTCACTTCCTGCTGCTTATACTGCTCACTCCATCTGACATTCATCCTTCTTTTAAATAGGATATTCTTCCAAGTCACTCTGTGTTGTATTTATTTGTGGAAAAACTTCTGAATATTATCCCAGAAATGTTTCTTGCCATTCATTAAAAGTTTTTCTGAACGGTTGTGTCGTTCGTGGCGGTTGAACTATAATGTCTTTTTTATTTACACTGATAATGGGTATATTGGCAGCCCAACTGCATACTTCATCTGAGATTTTTCCTTCTTTTAAACATAGGCTGTTCTTGCGCATTATACTGATATAAGTGAGGATTCTCTTAAAAAAACAAGTAATGATGAAATTTATTAAGGCAATTAAAACACGAACTGTGTGTTTCTCAGGTATGAATCATATTCTGATAGATGTTAGAACTTCTGCTTGGTCAAGAACGAAATATTGTGAGAACAGATTGGAACAAACGTCCCGAATGGAAGATAACGTGTCCCTTGAGCAAGCCGTATTAGTTTGCACACCCTTTGTAGCCATATAACAAATGAATAAATAAAACGATCGGCATGATTTTTGCACTGTTCAATTAGCCATCAGAATGTGTTTATACATATGTAGTAAAACTCAGGAAAATAAACAAAACGTTAGAAAAAATATGAAAGTACTAATCTTTTATGAGAAGGGAAAAAATTTAAAACCATCAAAGTTACAGACAATGGGCTACCCGCATGGAGCACGTTCACAGTTGATAAGTAGTAGTGAAATCATTTAATTTTATATGACGAAAAGCAGTTATCATTGTGCATTGCCGCTACCAAATATTTTTTCACAAAATGATTTCTGCTTCGAGAAATTCATTTTAGATGTTATTCGCTGTGTGATTTAGTGCATTAGAAGGTAGCGCTATATTGGTCGATGCGGTGAGCAGTAAAACAGACGGTACTTTTAAGCTGTTGTAAAGAAAGCCTACACAACCAAACTTTGAATGGGCAATACAAGGTTTGCCGGGTCAGCTAGTTTAATAATAAAAAAAGAATTTATTGAAATACTCTTCGTAAGATATTTCAGTAATCAAATGTCGAATCGAAATAAAATTTCAGGGCCTTTTACAAGAAAATTGTAGCTTTCATTTGGTGCTTAAAGAACGCAAATTGGTTGACAGACGGCTGATATATTTATTATGGTACCCTTGGTCAAAAATCTCTCAACAATTTAACCTGTATTACTCCCAAGTACTCTTTGAAAGATATCTCGGTAACTAAATGTCCAATCCTAATGAAATTGTATAGGGTTCTACTGGAATGTTGTAGCTTTCATGTGATGACAGGAGAACCGAAATCTGTTGACAGACGGCTAAGATATTTATTATGATACAGTTGGTCAAAAATCTCAAAATGTTTAGTAGTATAAATCCCAAGTACTCTTCGAAAGATATCTCTGTAACCAAATGTCCAATCGAAATAAAATTTCTGGGCGATCTACTAGAATGCTGTAGCTTTCATTTGGTGCCAAAAGAACCCAAATCGATTGACAAACGGCCGAAATATTTATTATGATACACTTGGTCAAAAATCTTAAAAAGTTTAGATGTATGATTCATAAATACTCTTCGAGAAATAACCAAACCTCCAATCGAAAAAAAAATTCAATAGCGTTCTACTAGGATGTTATAGCTTTCATTTGCTTCCAAGAGAACTCAAATCGGTTGACAGACGGCTGAGAAACGTGCGTGACTTTTTTTTTGTAACGCACATACACACACACACACACACACACACACACACACACACACACACACACACACACACACACACACACACACACACACACACACACACACACACACACACACACACACACACACACACATACAGACATTTGCTCAGTTCGTCGAGCTGAGTTCATTGGTACATGAGACTCGGCCCTCCGGCCCTCGGATCGAAAGTCGGTTTTTCGAGCGATATTTATACCCTTCTTATGGGTGTAAGAAGGGTAAAAACATAATGTATGATTTTAGCAGTTTGACCATAAAAAATAACAGTTTGACTTGAAAGAGCAGTCTAGTATTTAAAAAAAAGGAAAGACCTTGGTTGGAGTGAGCAGTATAAAGCAGTGTGACAAACGGGGCATGATGATCGTTCGGGCTAATATCCACTCGGGATATTGTTCAAAAATGTCAGTTTTATTTGTATGACAGCCCCTACCCCCTTCCAGAGAGAGGAGGAGACTCACAATATATTGAAATCCGAAAATTGTAAATATAGCGAAGATATAGATTTCATGTCAAAGTACGGATAGTTTTAATTTTTAGTTTAGTTTAAGTCAAAAAGTATATACGCTTTTTTTCAAAATTTAATTTAGAAATGCTAAAAAAGTACATCAACAAGATATTTCGATACTATATTTAGAGATCACAGAAAACGAAAACAAAGTGATAAAAAATATGTTTGTCCGCCTGCCTGTATGAAAATCGCCCATTGGTGAGCTATTTTTTGGTATTAGAAAAAAAAAATGTCGATATAAAGAGGCAACTCTTCAAGGCACCACTGATTCGGAGGAAAAATCGTCGTAAAATAAGAGCAAACAAATCCCCGAAATTGCATTTCCCACTAAACGTTAATCATTGTCGTACACAATAGGTAATTGCCTTTCTGTGAATTGTGTATTCACGAAACCATTGCTACCGGGAAGACCCCTCCTGCGCCCGGGCCAGAAGTCTTTGAACTGTGCTTCCCTCTGCGTTCGGGTGAAAACCCGATAATTGCGCGGCCTTGCCTAGCTGTGCCCGCGCTCAACGACGTACTACGTCACTCGCACGTCGGAGAAAAGCATTCAGCAGCATTGGTGGCGGTGGAAAACCAATCTTTCACCGGGCGTCGCGGCGGTGACGGCGTGACGAACAACGTCGGCAACTAAATTGGACATAACGCCGCCCAGGCCTGGACCGGGGTTCATCAATCGTCGCCACTTCCGCCCAGCCTCAGCGTTCATCAGCGCGGTCGTCTTTGTGCCGGCAAGCATGTGACGGAGGTTTTTATAAATCACCGGATTCCGGATGAGCAGTAGTGGTCTTTCATCGCCTTCGGTTGATGAAAATTGCTGACAACCCCAACAAAGATGGTCGCTTAATCCTTGAGATGGGTCAGTTTGCTGAGTTCATCAATTGGGGACTGAGAATGACGCGTACGTACTTTCTTCGGGTCGCAAATATCGCCCAGCAGATAATGCGCTACCCACGATATTTTCTTGAAAATCGTTTACGTGTATCGAGGAATTTCCCAATCTTCGTCATCGGTATCATCATCATAATGATCGTCTTGGTGGTCGTCGGCGCGCCACATTGACCGGCGCAGCGCGATGGGAGGAAATGCCTGCGATGATAGATGAATACTCGTGTGCGCAAGGTGTTTAGATTTTCTCCGGTCGATTTGCCATTGCCGCCGCATTGCGCCGCGGCCGCACCGTGTTTCGCGCTGGGTAAACAATAAACAAAATTTTTCGCCAACGTTTGAAGGTTGCCAGCCAGTAGGCACCGTCTGTATACTTAGACATTCCGCATGGCTGTAGTAAATGGCAGTGGTTTTCAATTTGTTTTATATTGTGTAAAAGTTATTTGCTGTTTGAAAGTATGGTCTCATATTCCAAAAAGTTCATGACAACACTTTCCAATTTCTGCTGTTTCGTTATCTTTTTTTTTTCGTCAATCTAGAAAGCGCTAGAATGAACAAATAATCATAATTCGTATGATCATAAGTATTGTAATTCCCAACTCAACAGCCACCCTTTCTCCATTGTCACGCATTTTCACTATACGTAATACACGTACTGTCGCACTCCACTCGTCGCACTTCTGTGGAACAACCCCTTCCAATTCCGCTTAAAATCCTCCAAATGTTGGCAATAATTCATTAACTTGTACCGACTTTTCGAACCCTCTAAGCAGAATACCCTCTTCGAATGAGTGTAATCAGTTTCGTACCTTTTGATTCCGCCCTATGTTCGGAATAAAAAGGTACGAAACTGATTACACTCATTCGAATTCATGAACGTTAAACTTTGTCTATACCGGTATACCTCGATTTAGTGGACATTGCAATTTTTAAAATGTCTATAAAATCGAATTTTACATAAAATCCAATCAACTCAGCTCGACGAACTGAGCAAATGTCTGTGTGTGTATGTGTGTGTGTGTGTGTATGTGTGTGTGTGCGTATGTTACAAAAAAAAGTCACGCACGTTTCTCAGCCGTCTGATATCCGATTTGGATTCTCTTAGTTGCAAATGAAAGCTACAACATCCTAGTAGAACCCTATTGAATTTTATTACGATCGGACATTTGGTTACCGAGATATCCTTCGAAGAGTACTTTGAAGTAATAAAGGTTAGCTTTTTGAGAGATTTTTGACATTTAGCATATTGGTGAATATTTGAGCCGTCCGTCAACCGATTTGAGTTCTCTTGGCAGCAAATGAAAGCTACAACATCCTAGTAGAACGCTTTGAAATTTTATTTCGATTGGTCATTTGGTTACTGAGATATCTTTCGAAGAGTACTTAGGAGTTATGCAACTAAACTTTTTGACATTTTTGGCACCAAATGGAAGCTACAACATCCTAGTAGATTGCTCAGAAATTTTATTAGGATTGGACATTTGGTTACAGAGATATCTTTCGAAGAGTACTTAGGATTTATTCAACTAAACTTTTTGAGATTTTTGACCAAGTGTATCATAATAAATATCTCAACCTTCTGTCAACCGATTTCGGTTCTACTGGCACCAAATGAAAGCTACAATATCCAGTAGAACCCTATACAATTTCATTAGGATTTTTGGTTATACATTTGGTTACCGAGATATCTTTCAAAGAGTACTTAGGAGTAATACAGTGTAACTTTTTGAGAGATTTTTGACCAAGTGTATCATAATAAATATCTCAGCCGTCTGTCAACCGATTTAGGTTCTCTTAGCACCAAATGAAAGCTACAGTATCCTTGTAAAAGGCCCTGGAATTTTATTTCGATTGGACATTTGATTACTGAGATATCTTTCGAAGAGTATTTCAATAAATTCCTTTTTTTTATTATTATATTCGTTTGTTATCTTGCATGAGCTTTTGACCAGTCTATGGGAAATTATTGTTCAATAAATAATGCTGACCTCATATAAAGTATATACTAGCAGGTTATTGTTTTCAATAAAATTATAAATAACAAATTACAAATAAATAGGAATTCTATGAAAACTAACAATATGTTAAATGAAAGCTTTGAATTTATATATTGTGGGAAAATGCAAGAACTGGACAGCCAAAATAACTAGCTAATTCCAAAACTGATTAACTTAGTAGATATATTATTTTTCCCTTTTTACACCATAACCAAGTACTTCGGAGCTAATTTATTCGACTGATTAAGAGATATTAGACAAATTGTATCTCGCTGATTTTCTTATCCATTTGTTAATTGATTCAAGATCTTTTGGCAGTTAACAATACAAAATATGTAAGCTATTTTTTTTTAATTTCATACAAGATTCTAGAAGGTGTCTGGCATTTCTGGTAGTTTAGTCCATGGTCCATGATGCTATTTTGGAAACCAATCCACTAGATGCCAAATCCACAATATTTTCTAGAACTTTTGATCCATCACACAAAATAAATACAGGGGATACTCAAAATAACTGGGACAGGTAAAATGTTCACTTTTCAAAAAATGTTCAACTCACTGTAACTTTTCGAAAAGGGCATCAAATACTCTCAAATTTTTACTGTAATTTCATCAACTAGTTGTGTATCAGTGAACAAAATTTGGAAAAGATCGAGCCATTCTACACTAAGGTATAAAGGTTCTAGAAAAAGGTATAATTATCCGATAGCCAACTTTGAGCTGTTATATCTCCGGATTCAATGAACCGAATGCAATGAAATTTTGATCATTTATGACTAATATAATGAACTTTGAAAAACAGTTAACATAATTTGAAATTATTAATAAGAAAAAAAAGTTAAGGCGATTTTATTTATTCTATGTTTTTTTTAGTAAATTTATCTATTTTTCATATGCATCCCATTACTTTTTCAATTTAATGCCGGCTATTTGGTTACTTTCCTTTAAAACATAAATATATTCAAGTCAATTAGAGGGAATTTTAATAAACTACAATTACTATCTCGAATTTTGAAACGATGATGAAGTTTTGAAATAATTTTTTTTTTTTTTTGAAAGGTTCCTAGCGGCACGCCGAGGGACGTAGAAACCTCTCCCATCACTGTGTGCACAATCGTCTCGCGTCTATATGGAAGAGCACGATGCGTTTGCGCGGACAACGACAGTTCACTAGGCCTTTGGATAGGATAGAGAACGTATTCCTTCAGAAGCAGTTCACCAGTCGTGCACGGACATGTCGTCCAGTAAGACACTGTTGCGTACTGATTCAGAAGGTTACGGTAAAAGGTGTGAAAGTTTCGGTTTATTGTCATTTGGTCGATTTTGTATTTGTGTTTTTTTTGTCATGTCTAGGTTTAAATAATGTTATTGTTCAAATTTATGGTCTGCCATATAGTTCAGTAATCTTTGGTGTGCCTATGATCTGTTAGATGATCGATGTGTTTGTTATGTCCATTTTTGTTGATCCTTATTTTAGTACTGTTTTTTTTATCTTTGAAAGTTGTATTTCGTCCACATCCCTAGCACTATTAGAAAGGTCCAAATAGGTCAAAATTAAAGAAAACCTTCCATACAACCGAAAATGTAAAAAAATCTAATTTGTCATAAATAGTCTACGTTAGTCAAAGTCTAAGTAGTCAGTTTTTGTCGATTTCGTCTTGATCACACGTTAGCTTCGAATCTATAAGCATGCACTATTAAATGCTGCACTTCCCACTATTAGTATTTTAGTTATTTTGAATTGATATCGCAAGAAAATATCATTAAGCACTAGGCATGAAACATATTAGGGTTTAGTCACAAAACTATTAGATATAAACATAATTAAAGAGAAAATTAAATCACGAAAGCACATCAAATGTTGAGACCTATGTATTAGCAAATTGAATACACGAGACACTACTAATTATTTCATATTTAAATTGAATTTTTTAGTGTATTTGTTAAAATTAACCGAATAGTGGGAAGCCCATGCAACAGTTCAAAGTCTGCTGACTCAAAAAAGATTCCGAGACCCGTCACAAAACACAAATATTTTCATTATGATTCACAACGACTCTCGGTACCCTCCTAGACTCAATCGACCGGAACTGTTTCCTGGGTATAGAAACTACTAGGCCCCAGCAGGTTCCTCCTGTATATCGAGCATTTCTGATAAATCAGCCATACTCCATCTGTAGCAGCCGGTTCGCAATGAACCGTTGGAGGCGCATTAAAGTGTTAAAGGTGATATTTTCATTACAAGAATTACAATTAACATCCTTCACTTTAATACCGTCAAACCCTGTGATCTTGGCCAGGGATGATGAAGTTTTGAAATAATTGGTGTTATATTAGAAAAATAATCCAATCGTAATAATTTTCTTTCGCGTAAAGAATTTTAAGTTTAGTCAAAAGTTTTTAATAGCTCATTATATAAGTCATAAATGATCAAAATTTCATTGCATTCGGTTCATTGAATCTGGAGATATAACAGCTCAAAGTTGGCTATCGGATAATTATATCTTTTTCTAGAACCTTTATAACTTCGTGTAGAATGGCTCGACCTTTTCCAAATTTTGTCCACTGATACACAACTAGTTGATGAACTTACAGTAAAAATTTGAGAATATTTGATGCCCTTTTCGAAAAGTTACAGCGAGTTGAACATTTTTTGAAAAGTGAAAATTTTACCTGTCCCAGTTATTTTGAGTATCCCCTGTATGTTAAATACAAATAATACAACAATAGTTTAAATAAGTGTAAGAAGGGTTCTGTTCACCATCGGTGGATTAAATCGGGTTTTTACATTTTGCTTCGATATAACGTACACAATTTTTTTCCCAAAGTTGCGCTAAGTTTGGATATTAACAAAATAACAAGGCTAATCCTGCAACATAGCATTGATATGAGTGATTTCGTAGTTTATCTGAGAGTTATTCCTGGGAAAAAATGAAAATTTTAATGTTGTACGTTATATCGAAGCAAAATGTACGTTATATTGAATTCGCTATATCGAGGGTACGTTATATCGAAGAATACCTGTATTAGTAATTCTCGCTAAATTACGTATAAACCACTATCTCGAAAGCTTTGTCTCCTAAAATATGTATGATTGATTCAAAAGCCAATATTTTGAGCAATGGACATACAAAATTACATTATTTGCATAAATGTCTCAAAAAAATCAAAAAGTCCAGAATTAAATTCAGGGATTCATTTGAAAAAGTCCCCGAAAATGTCTTCAAAAATTCCTCAGAGGGGTTCCCTCGGAAATTTATAGATTTGTGACATGTACTTAATAGAGCGTGGTTACTGGTTGTGCTGTATTTGACGAATGATCGTTTTTAATGCAGATTTGTACCGCTGTCTGCTCGGTCGCCTTCTGTTGCAATTTTGCGGTTAACTAAAAGTAAGGAAACCCAGAATTTACAACTTTATTACGACGGTCTCCGAAGAAAACATTTCAAATCCTCATGTAACAGATTACATATTTCAGAAAATCTTCCATGTATTCCTCCAGAAGTGGTGTCACGAAGAATTCTTTTACAAAATCTGGCATGAATTGCTTCATCAATTCCTCCATTTTTCACAAATAATGTCCGAGATTGTTTGGGAAATTCACCCAGGGATTTCTTCAGAAATTCCTCCGACTATTTATTCAGGTTTCTAAAAGAATCCTTCGGAATCTTTGCAATCGGCCAAAAAATTCCTCACGGATTTTTTCAAAAAATCTTCCATGGATTCATTCGGAAATTTTCTTCAGGGATTTGTTTAGAAACTTTTCCTATTCTTCAGATTCCACAAGCATCTTGCATGATTTGCTCCTGAAATTCCTCTGTTTTTTATCAAAAAATATAATCCATGAATTTGAGCAAAAATTCTTCCAGGGATTTAGAGATTCCTTCAGAAATTTTTTAAGCCATTCATTCCGAAGTTTCTCCAGAAATTCTTTTAATAAAACGTTCAGCGATGCCTTCATAAACAATTCCATAGTTTTTCAGAAAATGTTCAAAAGTTCATTCAAAAATCAGTACTGGGAATAAATTGGAAATTCTTCAAAGGATTTCACCAGCAATTCCCACTTCAACTTCTTATGTCTCCAGAAATTCCATCAGAGGTTCCTTCAGAATTTTCACAGAGTTGTGGAAGAAAGTTGTTTATCAGTTTCTGCAGAAATTCCTCCAGGAATCACTTTAGAAAATCCTTCAGATTTACTCTATTTTTTTTTGATTTTTTTAGATTTTGTTTTACGAAAAATGCATGGGAAATTTCTTTAAGCATTCTCTCAAACGATCTTCCAAGGATTTATTCCAAAGTTTTTTCCGGGGTCTCTCTCTCTCTCTCTCTTCTTGGCGTTACGTCCTCATTGGGACAAAGCCTGCTTCTCAGCTTAGTGTTCTATGAGCACTTCCACAGTTATTAACTGAGAGCTTCCTCTGCCAATGACCATTTTGCATGCGTATATCGTGTGGCAGGCACGTAGATACTCTATGCCCAAGGAAGTCAAGGAAATTTCCTTTACGAAAAGATCCTGGACCGACCGGGAATCGAACCCGTCACCCTCAGCATGGTCATGCTGAATACCCGTGCGTTTACCGCCTCGGCTATATGGGCCCGGGGTGTGCTTTAGAAATTACTCCAGAGATGATAGTTTTTGAAAATCTGGATTTCCACCAGAAAAACTTCCTAGGATTTCTTTTGAAATTTCTCCAGCGACTCTTTCTAAAAAAATGTGAGATATATTTGGGATTTTTTTTTGCAGGAATTCCTGCCACGGCTTTTATTATAAATTCGATTTCTTCCAGAAATTTCTCCAAGGATTCCTTAAAAAAATCTTCAAAAATCCACCAAGGATTCCTTCATCAATTATTCAACCAGGGTTCCTGATTTCCGCTTTTCATCTTCTTCCATACTCGAATACAGTCAGCAGCGAACGGTTGTCGCTTTAGTTTGTGTGTTTGCTTGTCAGCGACGACAGCAAAGCCGTTTTGATCGATCACCAGCATTCGTCACCATTCGCCATTCATTCATTCGCTTGCGACCCAAACTGCGACGATCGGTCACGAATATCCATGTCAACCAGCTTGCGAATCGCTTCCCACTGGTGATGGGGTTGCGTGTTTGATCACGACTATCCGTTTGCTCCATCTTTCTCGATTCGCTTCAGCAAAGAGGAGTGAATATGAATGGAGTGAGGCGAATTTACCGATCCTTGTATTCAACACATTCTTATAAGAATTCTTACGGAAAGGCTGGAAGACATTATTGCAGAAATTCACACAGAGATTTTGTTAGAAATTCTGCCGGGTATTCCTCTATGTATTTTCTTAGAAATTCCTCCAATCATATAACCATACCTCTTTGAATTTCTATATGGATTACTTCAGGAATTCATTTCAAAAATGTTTAGGATTTTTCCAGCATTTATCTCAAGAGGTTTTGTTAGGTATTCCACCAGGGGTTTCCAGGTGTTTCTTCAAGTATTCCTCTAGGATTTCTTCAGAAAATCCATTAATGGATTCATAAAATATTCCTGTTTATTTTAGAAATTCTTTCAGGAATTCATTTAGAATTTTCTTGATATTTTTTTTTAATTTTCCAGCGATATTTTAGGGAACATATTTAGAGACTTCGTCAATATTCATTGAATTACTTCAGTAGTTTCAGCAGGGATTTCCTCAAAAGTTGTTCCATGGATTATTTCAGTAGTCGTTCCAGCAGCTCCTTCAGGAAATGCTCAAGCAGTTCCTTCAGAGATTCCTCTTGGAATTCATCCATGGGAATGTACCAGTGAAGTTTTTTTTTTCTACTTCCAGAGGGTATACCTGAAAAAATGGAATCCCGGAAGAAACTGTTGGAAGAAAATAAGTAGGAACTTGCGGGAGAATTTCCTCAAGAAAATCCTGGCGGAATCCCGGAAGAGGTTTTTCGAGCAATCTCTGAAAAAGCTCCGGGTAGAAATACTGTAAAAAATCCGATAGGAATTCCCAAAAGTAGTTCCAGAAAGATCCCGGAAGGAGCTTCTGGAAGAATCCCGGAGAAGTTTTTGTAGGATTCCTGGAAGGATATCAGAAAGAATTCCTGTAGAAACCCCAGAAGTAACTCCGGGAGGGATCTAGCATGGAGTTCCTGGAATCAATTCCTGATTTTGAATTGAGTTTCTGAAGAAATCCCGGGAGGAATTCCTGAAGCAATCCCCGAGAGATCTCTGGGAGAAATTCCGGAAGAAATCCCGGATGAAGTTGCTGGAATTTCCAGGAATATTCTGGAAATAAAAAGAACTTCTGAAGACATTGGGGTCTCCAGTTAGCCTAGTGGTTAAGGCTATGGATCGCCAATCCGGAGACGGCGGGTTTGATTCCCGTTCCGGTCGGGAAAATTTTTTCGACTCCCTGGGCATAGTGTATCATGGTGCTTGCCTCACAGTATACAAATTCATGCAATGGCAGGCAAAGAAAGCCCTTCAATTGCTCAAAGAACACTAAATTGAAGCGAGGCAGGCCAAGTCCCAGTGCGGACGTAGAGCCATAAAGAAGAAGAAGAACATTAAAAAAACTATTGGGAGAACCAAGGATGGAATTCCTGAAGTATTCCTGGAACTTATTGAGAAATCCCAGAAGTAACCCCTCGATGTCCCAAAAGGAATCCTGATAGAAGATTCTGAAGGAACCTGTCAGGAATTTCAGAAGAGATCCCAGAGGGCACTTCTGAAAAAAAAACACACACACACACAAAATGAATCTTAGATGGAGCGGAAAGAATTTCGAAAGAATCTATAAGCTCCTTAAGTAATCTCAGAAGATATTCCTCAAGAAATCCCAGAAAAAAATCTATGAAACAATTACGGGCGTACTTCCTGAAGAAAACCTGACAAGAGCTCTTGAAGGAATGAATCCCAACCGGAGCTTCTTTAGGAAACTTCTAGAATAACCCCAGAGGGAACTTCTATAAGAATATCAAATAAACTCCGGAAGAATCTCACCAAAACCTCGTTGGGAATCCCAGAAGAAACTCCTGGAAGAACCCTGGTACAAATTTGTGGTGAAATCACGAGGGAGTTCTTAGTGACATTCCGGATGGAATTGCTGTAGAATCTCAGACGGATTATGGGTTCCTGAAATTTTATCAAAAGTTTTTCCAAAGCTCCAAATATGAAGCATATAAGAGATTTACTGGGAAGCTTGTATTAGAGAAGACACAGAGTGTCTATTATTTGACAAATTGAGAGTTGAATTTGTGAAAAACGCACACATTCGAACCCATGAATCATAGTGTGAGCTTGACTTTAGTTTGACTTTCTATTCCGCAGAATTTCAACCTTTCCTAGTCGTGGGTTCGAATCTTACCAGAACGTATTTTTTCACAAATTCAACTCTAAATTTATCAATAAATGAAACACTCTGTGTTTCCTAATTACATACTTGGCCACAGCTGGGGAAAAATGACCTTTACTTCCCTTATAAACCTCACAGGAAGTTGGGAGTTATTAGTGCTAGGGTAAAGGCAGGTTCAGGCAGTGAAGTTTTAAAGGGCCATGCCGGAATGAACTCACCAAATCGCACGATTTCCGGTATTCTGGAGATAAGATTGATGACTTACCTACATTTACGTCTCCCGGACACTCATCAGCGGTATGGTCCAAAAACTCACGGAAATAACAAGATAATGAAAACGGTTTCCGTAGAGCATTCGCTCAAAGGAGAGTCAATCGACGATTTGTGTCGGCTTGACGAAGGTGGGTAGCGAACCCATAACTAGTAAAGCGAACGTGTGATAGTCATGACCACGAGGCCGCATCTTTGATAATTTTCATCACTCACGCTTGCGTTACCAGAAATACTAGATGCTAGGACAGAATCTGAACACGACACGAAAATCTAGCCTGATTAGCGGCACCAGCCATTCCACGATTTGGCTAGACAAATTCATGGAACGTGGAATTTCGACGTTAAGGGAGTTGAACACGCAAGTGGTTGGTTCACAAGACATTTTCGACAGTTCGGCATTTCTTTTCCGACTTGATAACAGAAAGCTAAAAAGTTTTTGAAGTTGGATCGATTACTTTAAAAAATCGCCCAAACTAGAAGTCCACCAAATTCCGCTTGGGAACTACTGGTACACTGCTGCTGGCTTACATTTGTATGATGTCTTGTCTGTGCTGCTAGGTGTTGCTGGGTAGTATTTGATTTTACCTAGCGTGGTTTCGTTTATTTTGGACTATGACGTGACCAAATTATGAGTAGAAACTTTCCTTGGCGGTGCGGTTTGAACATGCGATCCGAAAAATGGAAAATTATTCAACACCGGTGCAATGACCGGAGTGGAGTGGTCGGTCATGTAAAATAGCCTACTCTGAAAGACTAGATATTAACTAATTTGAGTGGAATTTGACTGAGTTTCCTCTGACACTTGATAGATTGAAACATTTCTGATCATTTCAAATGTTACAAACACATTATAATAACTGACCCAGGCATACTAAAACGGAATATAGACGGAAATTTAAAAATTTCCTAGAATAATCCAGAAAGTATGTCCTCTACATTCTAACATGTTCAAAATATGTATTGAATTCTTGTTGGCAGTTGAGATAATCCTAATATGCCAATGGCTATTGGATTGGAGATTGGAGAAAATTAATCGTTTTAGAGAGATACCTCTACAGAATCCAACAGATATTCTAGAACCCCTCCAGGGATTCCACTGGAAGCTCGTTCAGGGAATTTCTTCAAGAACTTCTCTAGCAGTCTTTTGGAAAATAATGAAAGGCTCTCTTGAGGGTTTTGTCTGAGGATTCTTGTGGACATTTTTTCAGGGATTCTTAGGCAAACTTCTCCAGAAATTCTTTGGGCTATTCTGCGGGGAGTCTATTATGAACTCCTTCAGGAGTTGCTTGAAAAATTACTCCAGGAATTCCATTGAGATTTCCTTGAGCGATTCCGTGAAAAATTTATCCAGGGATATCTCCTGGAAATTCTCCAGGAGAAAGTTGTTTCTAGAAAAAATATCTACGAATTCCTTGAGTATTTTTCCCTGGCTTTTTTTGGGAAATAACTCAGTAATTCTATAGAAAACTTCTCCAAGGGTTCCTCCAGAGATTGTTTTAGGATTTCTTTAAATTTTCTCCAGAGATTCCTTGACCTACGGAAATCTACATCCCAAAAAATGATGACGGATTCTTGAGCCTTAAAAAAATACAAAGATTCATTATGGAATTCCTCTAGATTTCTCTTGTAATTGTTTGGAAAATTTCTCCAGGGATTCCTTAGAAAGTTCTGTTTGCTTAAGGAAGTATATAGTCAATAATTTTGGTAATTTTATCTATGGATTTCTTCGGGAATTCCTCCAATAATTCTTCCAAAAAAAATTTCGTGGATTGTAGACACTAGCCTACGATGGAGAAAGTTTTCCTGGTCTGTGCTTGAAGATCACCAATCAGAAACTAGGTATTGAATAAGTTTCATTATGAACTATGATAGTTCTACAGCAATTTCTAACGAATCTTCTGTGATTATCTGGTTTTTAAGTAAACATATAACCGTTTCCGATACTACGGAAGACATAACTCACCTGATGCAACGCTGTCAGCCCGTCCACGTTGGCCGTGTCGATGTCGGCGCCGGTTTCCAGCAGCCGCGACACCTCGTCCTTATCGCCGGCCATACACGCCGCCAGGAAGATACACCCCGACGAGAACTTGATCCGGCGCATCGAGGGACTCTTCGGGATACCGCTGTGCTTGTTCGCCTCTGATTCATCCCACCGTTTCAACTGCTCGGCCCTTTTAAACAGGGCCGAGGTACTTCGGTTGTCCATGGACATTGTTGTTGTTGCTGTTGTTGTTTGTCGATTTTCTTCTTTTTTCTCTTTTGCTTCTTCACTGTTGTTGTTGTTACTACTATTGGTGTATGTGATTTCTTTCTATTATTTCTTCTTCTTGCACTTCCCAATTCCACTTCTATTGGTTTTTATCGAAATCTTCCCCTAAAATATCGCAAAAAATCGCACTTGACACTTGAAATCTCACTTTTCCTTCCCAATCGAACGAAAACACATCGCATCACAATTTCCTTCGCTCATTAGGCGACTCAACCAGGGGGAATACTGTCGGTCGAGGGCAGGGTGGTGGTGATGTTTTCCAATTTTGACTCCGCTTTTACCACACACTTTTCACTTTTGCCTCTTTTTTCTTACGATACGATACAGATGATACTCTTTTGAAAACCGAAACTGACTGACACCCAACCGAATGGGATTTGGCTGAAATTCTTCTTGTCGCTCGCACTGGTTTTCTTCGGTTTCGATTCACTCGATTATCTTCTTCACTGACGACGACGACGTTTTGCAGCAGCAGCACCACCACCACCAACCACACTACCAAGACGACTAAAAACTGCTGCTGCTACTGCTGGCGATGGGGTTTCTTCGTCTCGGTCGTCGAATCGAGAGGGGTCAATTCAACATACACGCGGGCACACATACGACGACGACGACGACGGAGAGCCACACAGGGGGCACGCACACCGAGCTGGGCGCTGCTAGATCCAACTCCCTGTTGCTCCGTCTACTCGCTAGTCGGTCCGACTATAGGCGCGGGCTGTGCTCACTCTCTGTAGAAATATACGAAAATAATATACACATGGATCAGCGGAGATATTTAAACACACAGCAGGCATTCCCCATACACGCGTGCTGCGCTCTGCCTGTCAGTCATTCGCAGATAAATAACTTAAAAAAACTGCTGGCCCGAGAGTGCGAGGAACTGGATGAAATTGAAATTTTAGAGGAGCGTGGAATACGGCGAATCTGTACGCATTGGGTGTCGTTACAACATCAACAGTTAGAAACTGGCTGTTGTTTCATTTTTCATTTTCATTTTGCAGCAGTTGGTGGGGCAATAAGAGCGCAAGTCAATCCAATGCCGAAGATCAAGGAGGGGTAATGGCCGTAATAGTCCGTGCGGACCACATGAACACCATCGGAAGGGTAATGATATAGGTTGGGGAAAGGTATTGGACTAGACTTGAGACACAATAATGCAAATACGGTAGAAAGTATGAGATTGGTTTCTGTAGTAAGGTCCATGCTGTATGTTAGGTCCATGTCAATTTGTCAGTTAGTTGCCTTAGATTCCCAAACTTAAGTAGCGTTACTGTTTTGCCCCATATCAAATATGTAGCCTCTACTCTATTGAAGTGTTATACCAAGTAGTTATGTTCATTATGTCAGTAATTGCTGGTCATAATGTTTTTGCGTCATTTATTACAGATTATTATTTAAGATGTCCAGACTAATTGGTCTCATTGATAACGTATTGGCTTCATAACTAATAAACATTTGCACCTAACAGAAATTGCTCCTAGATCCAGGCAATACACGGCTAAATCTTCGAATTGTTCTGTAAGTCCTACTAGTTTTTCTTGTAGAAAACACGTCATACTCCCTCACTTTTCATATAATACCAACATTTAAAAACGTAGAAATATTTTCCTTGTCATACATAAGTAATGTTGTCCAGCTTAGTCAAAGAAGTAGGTGTCATGTCGAGACGCATTGACGTCAACAAAGCATCTTAAGTTATTGATCACGCGTTAGCTTCGGAACTATAAGCACAATTAAGTGTTGCAACTCGGGCCGGGAGTTAGTACGGACTTGACAATATCAATGCTATTCGGCTGCAAAAGCTCCACAAATTTGCAAAAAAAAAAGAGAATTAGAGCTTTTGAAAAGAAGAAAACTACTTGAAAACTAGTTATTCATTCGTACGCGTAACTTTAGTTAAATTTTCATTTAAACAGCGAAAAATAATTTTCCATCCACTTAGTTTCCTGATAAATTATTGTTTCCCGCCGTATGTTAGTTATTTACCTTCGCACGCTTAGAATTCAGGTTCCATGGAGAGTATTTTACATTTGTTTACTTACATATGTCGATGATACTTCCCCATAGACTGTGTTTGTTAGCTTCTGGTTGTCTTTCGAAGATCTTCCATATGTTAATCTGAAAAAGCTTGTGCTCATGCACCGTTCATGTTCCGCAAAGATGCGAACCATGCAAAATTTTATAGAGAAAAACAAAGAAGGAAAAATGGATTAGTAATTATTATGTGTTTAGTGTTTATGTTTATGAATAATAGCAGTAACTGTTTTAGTATTAGTGTGTATGTGATCAAACAGGAAAAAAAATCGTCACGAATATCAATCATAATTTAATGTAGTTTTAATTATATTTAATTTGCAAGAAAATAAAATATTTTGTATTTGCAGCATAGCTGGGCCTTTAAAAATTTTAACATTTGATTAGGAAGCCGAACTATCTGGGCAGTGGCAACCATCTCAGGCATTCCCCTGGCACAACCCAATCAACATCGAACCAACTGACCCAAATTCTCGTGCTCGGGTAGATAATGCAAGTATCTCATCGCGCAAAAGAAATACAGTCAACCAGTCCAACCGGCCGAGCAACAGCAGAAAAATGCCCAAAATAGAGGCCCCTCCCTAATGGTCCAACTACCCTATATCGAATAATTATTTCCTCAATGTGGTCCACGTCGTCTTGCAGTCATGTAGCTATACTCTTTCTCAAACTTTATAACTAAATATTGAAGCTAATACAGTAATAAAAATAATGTCTAGAGTTGAAATGCGGACAAATCTGTAATACAATTGATTTAGTATTTAAGTTTTTTAACATTTATTCGCTTTATTAAATTCAATTTTGACTGCGAGACGATGGAAGGCGATTCATACAAGAACGCTTATCGGATGGCACTTTATCCGATGAAGTCAATCGAAGTATGATTCCCCTTCCTTTGCTTAAATCCGCCACCCAAAGCACGCACCCAGTCGGCCATTGAGGAAGCCGTTGGCTATTGGATCGAATTATCCTGGGACATAAGTGGCTTTGATGGTCACTCCTGTCGCACCCATTAATCTAATGTTGTTATATCAGAAAAAATAACAATAAAGTAATAAAGAAATATGGTTTAACAACACTAGTAACAAGTGAAACAAGAGGGCCCTCAGAAGACACTCTTCCCTAGACAATATTGATCCAAAGCCCAGGGCAGTTAGAAACTGGCTGTTGTTCTGGTTTTACCATCGATCTTAGTCCATGCAAGTTTTAATACATATTACAAGATACAGTTTTTTAGAAATTATGGATAAATACTCTTACACATAAATAGAAACGTAAAAAAAAGGTTTGATAGCTGAATCATAATGAAACATGGCTCGGAACGGTATGAAGAGATTTTATGCAACAGCAATTTGCAAAAGTGGCCAGGGCTACACAAAGTCAAAACCTAACTCCCGCATTTTCCCCTCATTACAGGCACAGAATGTTGATTGATGGACAAATTGAGAGATGAAATTGTAAAAAAAAAATCTCGTCCTAGTGGGATTCGAACTCACGACTTCGTATTCACTAGACCGACACTTTAACCAACTAACCCACAGAACAAATAACGATGCTGCGGAGTGGAAATCTAAACTGACTCCGAGCTTACACCATGAACATTCCTATTTTCACTATTCCATCTCTTTTTTATCTGTTTAACAAGATGTTTAGCCCGAGGCTAGTTCAGTAACAAATTTTGAAAACGACGTATAATCAATGCTACACCATTGCAAATTCCTCTCCACCTGATGTCAGGACAAGATTGCATAAATGAATTGAAAGACGCCTAAGAAAGACGGAAGAAGTTAAGGCGTGCAATGGTTGTTCCGCTCTTCTCATATGTAGGTCTAGTATTGTAAACTTCAAGCAAGTGGCTTTAAAGGCGTTTCGCCAGAACTTTCTTTCATATTTTTTTATTCAAAAATATTATAGCGAAATCGTTGTAGCAATCCACAGGACGTTCTGTACCCGGGTAGAGGCTAATGGCAAACAAAGGACAAAATAATAACTGGTTTTGACATCATATCTCGTTTTGCCATTCTTCTGTTATTATGAAAAACTTAAAATGGCAAATCAATAGCAAAATATACAATCATAGCAAATCTTGTCATTGATATGTTATTCATGAATAATGCTAAATAACACATCAATAACAAAAATTACTATCATGGTAAAACTTGAAATTTAGCACCTTTTATAATGAATTGTATAAAATATCAAAACAATAACATAATTTACATTCCTAGCTAAATTTGCCATTATTTTGATATTGAAATTATTTATAAACATTAGGCACCATAACATATTTTACTCTTAATATACCATTAACTATTATATTGTATATTTCAAGCATAACTTTTCAATTCGACGTATCTCGCAAAAGTAAACAAATCCGGATTTTCAGCTGTGTGTTTGATTCGCAATGGATTCTATTTGATGCACATCAATTTATGTTAATTTAGAACTCAAACAATTAAAGAGTATAATTTGTAAAACGACGTATCTATCTTTTTCGACGCAACGGTGGCTACGTTCATCAAAGTGAATTTGATTTTTAAGTTCGTTTCGTTTTGAGTTTTTAATTTCCACAAAATTAAACTGTTTTTACATTGATTGATGAACTTAAATTTTATTGAAGCAAAAAAAAAAAAGAAATAGCTCATTTTACCTTTCTTCTGCTACTTTGAAATAATAACTGAATCTACCATTATTTTGAAATTCAATTTGAACAACTAAACCTACCATTATTTTGATCGCCACATAAACAGCTAAATTTGTTCTTATTCTGTTATCAATAACTCAAGAATGTCATATTTTGTTATTCACCGATAACAGTTAATTTGGGTCTTATTTTGTTACCAATATCTCAATAATAACTTATTTTGTTCTTCAATTTAATCCGCATGCTTTACCATTACTTTGTTATTACAATGGCAAAATAAGTTATTTTTAAGTTTTTCTGCTACCAAAATTTTGTTATTATTTATGTTATTTTAACTCTTATTTCAAACAAACAAATAACACATTTTGCCATTCAAACATTCTGTTTTAATGGTAAAATTTGCCATTCTTTTGCCATTAAGCTCTACCCGGGTAGAAATACATGCCTCTCTAGAAAAAAAAAACTTGGAAAAATATGAAGGGAACTGGAAAATCTATAGCGATATTTCTGGAAAAATAAAACCTCAACCCTTCAGGACGCGCGCTGTTGTAAAAAGTACAACACTACCAAAAAACCTCGCTCGTCGTATACAGCTCGAGCGCGATCCATTCCCGTTTCGGTTGCTTGATGGCACGCGTCCTGAAAGGTTAAAGAAATTTGAAAATGACGAGGAATTTTTTAGAATAATGAATACGGAATTCGAGAAGGATATCGTGTAGAAATTTTTGGAAAATCTCAGTGAGACATTCACGAAAGAATTTTTAGATAGGAACCCTCCAGGAAAAATACCTGGAGGAAATACTGAAGAAATGCCTAGCTAGAGGAATTGCTAAGGAAATGCGGAACAAACACTCCAAAAAACTATCTTTGTTAGGTTACTAGAAGAAATCCCCAAAAAAATCACGGATACTATGAACCCTCTAAACATCCGTAGGACAATGATGAAACTTTTCAAGATTTTCTTTGCAAAATTAGTTCAAAATTCCTTCAGGTTTTTTGTGGAATTTCTCTAAAGGGGTTTCTCCCGGATTTCATGGTTAAATTCCAATAACTTATCAACGAATCCCGGCAGATTTCCCAAGATTTCTCCAAAATTTTCACTAGCAAATCGTGCAGGTATTCATGTGGATTTTTTATAACACTTCCTCAGGGTTCCCCTGTGCAGATTCTTTATGGCATTTTTTTAGAAATGATCTGAAGAATACAAAAAAAGGTTTGAAAAATATATGGTGGGTGAGTCACTTGAAAAATTCCACCACTAGATTGAAAGTAGTGAGCTGGATTTTTGTATGATGAGACGATTAATTCTCTCCATTTCTGCAATTAAATGATGCAAACAGCGTGGGTTATATGATTTGTTGCCTAATTTGATGCTGTTTGAGCAAAAGTTTGTGTAACTGTGTTGATAAAGTTGCAAGAAATAAATAATACAACAACACAGATACCCAAACTTTTGCTCAAACAGCATCAAATAAGCCAAGAAATCATATACCTACCATTTCTTTGCAGAAATATAGAATTCATCTCATCATACAAAAATCCAGCTCACTATTTTTAATCCAGTACTTCACCGATTGCTTCCTATTCGTGCAAAATTTGTAATCTATTGGGCTTCAGGAAGGTTTCAGAGTTTCAAGAAGGCGTTCCAGATGGTTACAGAAGGCTTCAGTAGATGGGATTGCTGGGGGTTTCAGGAGGTTTCAGAAGGATTGCAGAGAAGTTTCAAGGGAATTCCGGAGAACTTTAGAATGATATCAGATGGTTTCTGAACCGCTCCCATGAGGTTTTATAGACTATTCCAGGGGTGTTTCGAGCGGTTTAAGGTGGGATACAGTAAGAGGGTTTCAGAGATCTCATTAGATTTGATTGATTAAGCTTTATTATGGAGACTTTCAGCCCTTGGCTGGTTCGTCTCCTAGCTCAAGAGATGTCCGAGAGGGCGTTTCAAATGGATTATGAGGGAGTCGGTAGTTGCAACTACGTTCAGCATTCATGAAACACATTTAACCTCCATTATAGCTTTCTAAAATACTCCTGATACTTTTTTGGAAACCCCCTTGAAAACCTCTGTAAGCATTCTGAAATCCCTGTAATTATCATGAAACCTCTTGAAACCCTATGAAACCTCTTGAATCGTTTCTGAGCTGGCTCTGAAATCAAGGGGTCTGAACGCCCCTAAAACTATTTCAAATGCCAATGAAACCTCTTCGAAACCTCTATAAAGTCCCTTCCACCAAGCTAAAAAAAACTTACGAAAACGCGTCGAGCTACTCTGAAACCAGCTGAAACTCCTCTGAAAATCCTCCCAAACAGCCCAAAACCTCCCTGAAAATGACCTGACTAAATGATTAAAAAAAAGTTGTTACACCAAAGCTTATTTCGTTATAGCATTAGCATGTTGGGTAATGTATAGCAATTGGCGAATCACTTCATCAATTAAATACATTTCAATAACAAAACTCAACTGGTTCAACAAAAAGGAAACAAGAAAAAAGTTTTATTTTTTTAGTTATTGGTTGATCCTGCGAGAAATGGTTTAAGTTAATTGTGTCGCAACTAGCAAGGGTAGTTCAAATAACAATTCTGGTCAGATAACTAAATGATATTTTTTGCTGACATTCCTAGAATGCATTGAACAATGACAGAAAAATACATTGGGAGGAGAAATTGCCGCATTTTCAAATATATTTTCGGGTAAAAATCGACACGAAAATGATAACGAAATTAGGATTTTTTTTCCTGAGTAATGTTGCAGTGATTTTTTTTATTCCTTGTCGAGTTACTGCAACTAGCTTTTTGATCTATTGTGACAAATGCCCCAGTTTTATTTGGCTATGTCAAGATGACGTATCGCCATTGGTATTAACAAGAATCAAACACAGTGCAACAGTTCGGATGAAATGTACTACCGCATTGGGGTTTGTTCACCAGACACCAAAGGGTTCTATCAGCCCCTTGTCGAAGAACCTAATTCTTTGAGCTGCATATGTCGGACAACGGCACAGCAAATGCTCCGAGTCTACTGTATTTATATATGCCTCAAAAGCGACATACATGTTTATCATATTGAAGATTCCCAATCAGCTTCAGATTATATCGACTAGGACAATTCAAACCTGTTAGAAGACCAGTAAAAGAACTGAAATCTGTTTTAGAATGTTTTCAAATTTCACGAGTGTTTGAAACGTTTGGCTTTATGAAACGTGCCTCGCAGAAGTGGTGTTTTCCCAGTTGGAATTTGTTTTCTCATATTCACATATTTTAAAAATCATTCTCAGAGAACAACCAGAATTGATGAGACGATCCCAGTCTTGCTAACATATCGGCTTGTTCATTACCGTCAGTTCCACAGTACTCTGGATCCCAAAATAGCTCTACCTGATTGCTAACAGATTCTCGACGATTTTTACAAATTTTTCATCCAGTGTGATTCTGTGGAACGTCTAAATGTCATCGGTTCAGAGCTGTCCCTCGCAAAAGCGGACGGTGTCGGTGTAACCCTAACCACGGAAAAGCTCTTTCTCAAGCTTAGCTGAAATTCAGTACCCGGCACTTGATCAATCACCATTGCTTTTTGGCTCTTATCTGTTTCAACTCTCAGTGTTTAGTAGTTTTCCATTGTTTTCAACATGATGAACGATAAACTTATGAGTCTGAAGGTTTATTGTGATGATTTATCTTTTTATTTGCCTTTGGGAAAAAAGTGACACCATGACACACACAACCTTTTGTTCAGTAATAATTTGATTGACCAGAATGCAGTAGAGGACGATTTGCGATTCCTTCGCAGAGTGCGCAACTAGAGACACACATCCATGGATCGAGTAGAATGAATACGACTCCTACGTACAGCAGAGGACACTTAGTCTTGGTCTGACCTTGGCCTTAGTCTGACCGGTAAATAAGGCCAGAATGCATGCATCACTCCTTGCACCTTCCAACACAGTTAAGTTCTCATCTTTATGAATATCTCTTGGTTTCATTGGCTTCAGTTTGCGATACATTTTATTATTTTTTTCATTGAAAAATACACTACACCGTCAACACTAACATTAGACAACGGGCAACACACATAACCCAGTCGAGAATTTTCCGTTTGACGAAAAGTTTTTCCCGACTGGAGCGGGAATTTGAACCCACTCTCCAAGGCTTACGAAACGCCTAGATGACTGATGCACCGTCACGCAGCCCACATTCTGGTACATTCTGGTCTGCAGTGAAAGCAACATTACAACATGTAAAGTGTGTTTTCATCATTGTTTCTAAGATTTCTTCGGAGCTCATCGTAAAGGAACTGTCTTCTTTTTAAGAGTTCCAATATTCATTAAATGATCTATAGCGAGGACTTTTTGCAATCTAGCAACAATCGGAGTACTTTCAATGTTTTCACATGTGTGCCTCCAATGTATCCTCTTCGACTTTCGTTTTTTCCTGTTATAAATTGTGAAAGACTCTTTGTACTGTTACCACCGTTGTGTTCTGTTAGTCCGGTTAAATAACTTCCGGATTTTCTGTCACAGTTTTTCAGATTTCTATTCTACCAAGATACATCTCTATTTGACAAGCGTTTCTTCGGTACACAACTGTCAAACTGTGTGTTTCTTTAAGATCATGACGAGAATTTGGAATGTCATTTAAGTTATCCATTCCTGATAAAAATTCCCAGTTTAGTCTTCCCGGGATTTCTTGTAGTTTCTATGCGTTGACAGCCAGCCTCATATTCAAACAGCATGGGTATGTATAAAATTTTCTTGCGATTCAACTGGCAACACTGAAACGTTTGCTCATGTAGACAAGTTGAATAAGATTAGTTGTATGGTGAAATAGAATGTGAATTGTAGAATTGTATACTGGAATGTAAGTTTTTTGAATTGTTATTAGATTAGTTTTTATGATTTGCAAATTAATTTCAGCTTTAAAGCTGTGTCTAAGGAATACTACTGTCGAAAAGTATATTTTGAAGCCGGAAAAACCAACCTCCAACAGTATGCTTGTAATCAGATGAAGAAATTTCCTCTGACACATGCCAATTTTTGTTTTATTTTTTCGAGAGTGTAAGGCTACACAATGTTAAATCTAAAACTTCCTGCCGAATTGCATTTATAAAGGTAGGTTCTTCGCCTCTAAATGTGCATAAATCGATTTCGTTTCTTGAAGTTAAATCTAAGAGGTGTTCTCCCCTACTATTGATGTCTTTGTTAGCCCATATCGCATGATGAGCATTTACATCACAACTACAACCTATGATGAAAGCGTTGTTTAGCTTTCGGCAATAAGAAACGAAAGCTGCTACTTCTGGTGCAGATACATCATCCACATCTTTCGGAAAGTGTGCTGAAGCAACACAAATTTCCGTTTTTTCGTGTATTGTTGGTACTTCCATCATCATAAATGTCCCTATTAATAAATTGTATAATTGAAACTGATTTCATATTTCCACATGTTCCACATGTTGTAAGAGGAATTGGTACTGTAAATATTTTCTGGCTGGAATTAGTTTTTGTTGCATTATTTCTAGGAAAAGTGTTGCACATGGCAAATTTTCTTGGACAAAATTGTGTGAAATTTCTGCAAATTTCTCGCAATCTTATTTGTTCTTTTTTTAATTGGTTTCCTATACATTTTCTGATTATATGGAAAGTTTTAAGGAAACTATTGAAGACATATTTTCTGGCATAGGGTGACGAAGGGTATTATAGACAGGTTTGTTCTCTTCGTCATGAGAGGTTTTTGTGAACCAAATTGCCTAAAATTTGGGCATATAACTTAGCTTGGTTGGGAAGGATTTGAGGCCAACTCAACAGGTTCCGAAGAACTCCACACGAGGAAGAGAACATTACTGCCGAAAATACTAGTATGTATGTATGTATGTAGGTAGCCACCATCCTAGCTTGAGTCTTGCTCTGCATGCAGTTCCACTTAACAGTAAAGATCAATTTCATTACCACTCTGACTTCAACATACCACTGTATGAAGGGCCAAAAGGGGGTGTGGCGGACCCGTAAGTAGAGACACTTACGCGAAATCCGCGGGTTTAAGAGAATCTCCTTCCAGCAATATGATCCAAAAGGGTGAATAATGAAATTTACATTACTTGTCAAGCTTTCTACGGGATGGTTTGTCACAAGAAGGGCGCGTCAAATCCATTGCAACTGTTGGGATAGAAGAACCCATCTACAAGGATGTTATAGTTACTTCTCACCACACTCCGGCTGGCAATCCACTCCGTGGTACAGTTACAACTTCAATGATGCCCTGATGCACCCTCCCAACCCCATATGATTATATGATTATATAATTATTTAAATATAATATTTGAAGGAAATTAATGATGAATGAAATATAATATAATCAATAAATATAATAATAATAATAATAATAATAATAAATATAATGAAATGAAATGTAATGTAACGAAATGAAATAAGATATCAATTGTAGATGAAGTAAATGAATATTTTTCGGTGACGAGGCCTTTTACATCATAGATGATAGGGTAGAACATTATTATAGTATCTAAATGTAAACACGAAACACGATAGATGATATATAATCAATCACTGCATAAAGGACCAAAAGGGGGTGTGGCGGACACGTAAGTGGAAGCACTTACGCGAAATCCGCAGATTTTAAGAATCTCTTTCCAACAGTATGATCCAACAGGGTGAATAATGAGATTCACATCACTTGTCGACCTTCCTACGGGATGGTTTGTCACAAGAAGGGCGCGTCAAATCCATTGTAAACCATCTACACGGATGTTACAGTTACTTCTTACCTCTCTCCGGTTGGCAACCACTCCGTCGTACAGTTACAACTTCAATAATGCCCTCCCAACCTTATTTAGTTATATAGTCAAAAATATAATTCATTATGATGAAATATAATATTGAAATATTATGGCATATTGTATTAAAATATGACATACTGGAGTAATTAAATATAGTGCCACGAAATTAAAAGTAGCGGGGGGGGGGGGGGGGGAGAGGACCTGCTGTGAGTGATGGTTTAAGCGCATGCCTATCACGCCGAGGACCTGGGATCGAATCCCACTCCCGACAAACTCACAAAATGTGAGTTCTTCCTTCGGAAGGGAAGTAAAGCGTGGGTCCCGAGATGAACTAGTCCAGGGCTAAAAATCTCGTTAATACAGATAAAAAAAAATATAGCGGACTGAAATAAAGTATCATTTGTATATAATTTGTATTAGTATTATTTACTGACGAGTCCTTGTATGACCTAGATGGTAGGGTAGAGAATTGCTACATTGATAAAATGTCAACGCAATAGCTAATATATAATCAATATTAAAATATAATTTAACATTCTTCCTGCATTAGCTGATGCTCGCCCCGCTGACGTAGTGCCCGTTTAATAATCATAATGACCCCAATGCACGACTAGGTAAAAGAATAAAGTATATAAAAAAACAAAGGTAATAAAATATACATTAGCTATTTGAATTCAGCATATCGCTGAATAGAGGTCCAAACAGGAGGTGTGGCTGGTCCGTTAGTATACGCGGCAGTCATTTACCAGTCATTTAACGACCTAAATGGTAGGGAAAACATTATTATGATAATATTGCCAAAGAAAGATAATATATAGGCACAAACGAAATATTCATAATGTAATAAATTATATTATGGTATAATCAAAGGTAATAGAAAATACATCATAATATAAATTATAATGTAATGTAAAATGATATTTTGAACATACGTTATTTGACAACGAATAGCATTATTACTGTTGTCTTTGAAGTATTGTAGTAAATAGTAGCCCTTGATAATGTATAATAAAAATATGTGGAATAATAAACAATCAATTTATCTGCATATTAATTTGTATCCTTGTTATTATGTACAAAAGGACAATGAAATAAGACCTGTGGGATAAAAAGAATTTGTTCCCAGTTTGCTATGATCCAACTTGGTTAATTATTAAATCCGCTGCACTAGTTAAACATTCCTTGGCATGGTTTGTTAGAAAAGATGTCAAATCCATCTCAACGGTTCTGCCCTTAATCATATCCGTCCCATAAAGTTAAAGAAACCAACTAAAAGAATGGTATGCAATTTTTTTTTTTTGGCTGTCAGTCCACTCAATCGTCTTCACATAACTTTAAAGATGCCCTGGTGCACCCTGCTAACTCCTTATAATTGTGTGTACAATAAACTGATTGTTATGGATATGATTGAATACAATATCAAAATACGGTATAATCAATGAAAATAATATTCAAATATAATGTAATTAAATACAATGCAGCGAAACGAAAAAGTTTTCAGCTTGTTGATCATTTGAATGAGTATTATTCGTATTAAAACATTATTATGTATAATATTAAAATGTCAACGCGAATGATGATAATTAAGGATGAATTATAATGAAGTGAAATATAGTATAAGGCAATAAAATGAACATTACAACTGTTATAATTTAACTTTTACGGACGCGCGCCTGTTGGATACTAAAACTGCACGGCACGCGCGCTGTATGACGAGCGATTTTTGGCAGTGTTGTAGTTTTTACAACGGCGCGCGTCCTGAATCCATCTAGAAGAATGTTGTAGTGTCTTCTCTTTTTACTCTGGCTGGCCATCCACTCCATCGTCCGGATCATGCCCTGATGCACCGTTCTAACTTCATGTAGTTATATAGTCAATAATACTGTTATTTATGAAGAAATAAAATAATAACATTTAATGTAGCAAAATGAAAAAAAAAGTATCAATTTGAAGGTGTATTATTTGCTGACGAGTCGTTCACAACCTAGAGGATGAGGTATAACATAATTATAGTACTAATATTCACAAGATAGATGATAAATATTTAATAATGTAATATAATGTAGTGAAAATAATATAATGCAATGACAAGTAATATAATATAATATCTTGAAGTGACATTAGGTAGGTGATTATAAGCAATATAACTCGTCGACGAGTGGTATTATTTGGAGTAAATAATAAAATTTTGTGCAATATATTCTAAAATATTCATATTATTTTGTAGACATGTGATTGAGTATTATTTGATCTCGAGTCAATTTACGACCTAGGTAGGGTATAACCTAATAAAAATATTAAAAGTCAAACAATCAATATTCTGCCATTTCATCAGTATTAAAACAATAATGATGAAAAAAATTAAAATGTCAGTCTATGATCTGTGATTGAATGTAGTATACCATTGCACCCTATTTGAATTTATTTCCATTATACCGAAACACAAAACAAGTCGACACGCAAGGTATCAAACTAAACAAAGATTCTCTTGTAAATACAAAAAATGCCAAAAAAAATAAGGACAATAGTTGCCCTTAGAGTTCGGGCTAACTTTTTACGCGACGGACCATTCAATAATTGTTGAGTAAATTCATAAAACATAGTTTTGATTTGAGTTTTTCACAAACCATCACTTTTGTTAAATAATATGGAAAGAGCTTACTTATCGAGGACTAATCGTTCGACTAGCTTAAACCCGGTACACATGTTCGTCACGAAGAAAAATATGCATGCGCAATCGCATTGCAAAGCTATTTTGACCTATTTGTATAGTTTTTCAACCACTGTTCGCGACACGCATCACTTCTCCACCTTTTCAACGTTTCCGATGAACCCTCCGCACCCGTACACTAATGTGGAAATTATGACGCGACATCCAACAAGCCGCTACACCACTCTTTACTACACGACGACCGCAAACGCCGCCGCAACCACGACTACCACTGACGAGCAAGCAGACACGAGCCACGCGACAGCAGTCACCTCCTCCGTGCAACACACATAGCGTCACCAGCACCACGCAACACTGATACGCGCCACCAACGAAACATGCATCTCACCGGATGCCACTGACGCAACACCGAGTGCAGCCTGACAAATCACACAAACACTTCTATGTACGCGGCATTACCTCGGCAACGAAGACGCACTGAAGGCAAATGAGAAAAAAAAAAAACGCACACACTCCTGTGCATTACTGCCGAAAATACTAGTTCTCCTAAAAGATCAATTATAAAAACTTGCTTAGTCTAAACTGAAGAAACTATTTCGAATAACAAAAATGACTCGTGCAAAAAAGGTGAGTTAGAATTTTTAGGGAAATTTTGCAGAAATTCCTTTATGAGTATGAAGTTTAACCTGCAATTCATTTAAAAAATCCCTTCTCTTTTCGTCTAAAGTTTCCCATTTACAGACTTTTCTACTACAGTTTAAGAACATTCCACCCGCAAATCATTTAGACTTTATTTTCAGAAATGTTTTTCAATCCGTCAGAAATCGCCAAAACAATTCTCATAGAGCTATAACATTTCGAAATAAAGGCTTCGATGAACTTTCGGTCTAAAACATCCATATTTTCCAAAAATGTTCGTGAATTTTATCATAACTTATTAGATTGGCATAATTTGCCCAGTGAACTGTTATAATTGCAAGTAACTATTGGCCGTAGAAATTCCAAACATATTTTTCAAAGAAATGCTTAATCAATAAAAATACTCTGAATGACTCCGAAATTCTTCTGAGATTTTCAGGATTTTATCTAGGTGATATACGTTTTTCAGAGGTTTTCTGTTTACTAACTAGTAAGTAGTCACACTGACTACTTGTCAGTCTGACATAATGGCACTTGGCAAAATACCGTTCAGCATAGGGTTAGTTATGTTCCCTCTTCTGTAATTTGCCGTTCTTTGTGTTCTGTGATTACTAGGTAATTATTGTGCTAATCGACGTCATTTCAGAAAGAAAGAATACCCATCCCCTCTTGTTAGTATAAGTTTGAATTAAAAACTGTGTCCAATGACTTCAACTGGGAAAATACATTCTATCTTCATTCTAATGTTATTGTCAGAGTCCTTGATACGTCCACTGTATAATACACAACATCGGGAAAACCACGATCTCGCAACGTTTGCAAGCTCAATACGTACAGATTCGCCACGTTCCACGCCTTATCATGTTTATTTATACGCGCTTTTCTCATGTGTGCCGCTGTTGCTGCTGCTGTTGTTTTTGTTGCTGTTCTTCTTCTTATCGTTCGGTTATTCTTGCTTGACGGTTCGCTAGTATTGCACTGTTCACTTCACTTCTAGCGTATAGTAGCTGTTGCAAGTTTTAATGTACGTGCGAACCAACCGCACGGATCCACACTACAGCAGCTATAGAGGTAGGTAGGTAGTTAGATAGATACAATCCATCCGACTAATGTGCACTGACTCCGACACTGATGCTGTGGCCTGGCTGTGCACTGCACTCTCGCTCACTCACTGGGTGGATGTTTCTATTTTACAATTTTCAATTTCAACTTCTCGAGACGATTGTTGTTGGGTCACCACATCGCTCGCCGCACACGCAGCACGGACCGCGATTCGCGATTCTGTAAGAGCGCACCCCGAAAAGATCTGCCGATCAGTCGAAAGACGGAAAAAGTGCTCACATCATCGGATGGAACGAACACATCCCTACGCGACGAACTCCGGATGCGAGAGAATCACAAGGTAGGATCAAGTTCTACTCGTTAGTATAGAATAGAAAAATAGTCAAAATTAGGCAACAATAAATAGTGTAATAGGAAATAGGAACTGAGCAAACAAAACTACAAATAATGTAATCACAATTTACAATAGTCAATTGTTGATTATCTACTCTAATGCTTGGAACAGAATGATAGTTTTATATTTTTAGATTTTTTCATCAATATCATAACTAGATACTACGAGTAATTCCATTGTTCGCCTGTTATTCACTTTGACACGAGACACGATCGCCGATTCTAGACGCACTGCGACTTCCACCACTAAGAAACGTACAGTACGGACGCTCGCACGGGACGGATGAACGGAACACGACGGACGCGAGGAATGGGACACGACCGAGACGAGATTCTTTCGCAGCAGCGCACGCAGCTCGGTTTATACCTACTACTATTTATGAAAACCGATGGCTGCTGCGTGTGTCCGGACGGACGAGTATCGGTGCGGTGGTGTTCTTTTTGCGAAACTTTATCCAACCGAATGCACGCCACACGCATTAGAGATGGGTATGGCAGAGATTTGGCAACTATCTTCCGGAAGCTGTGCTGATGCGCGATATGTAGCTAGACAACGCGACTGTTTTGTCGGGAAGGTTATTGAGGAAAAAAATTAAAATTAGGTTAACGAAAAGTTTGGAAAGAGTCTGTGATGGTCTAGTAAAATGCTTTTACTATTTACTATACAATAATAATACATTTGGGTTTCTACAGATTTCCATGAAGATTGTGCGTTAGGGTAAGTCGCCAATTGTTGAACACTACCCAAATGTTGAACAGTTTTTGAAAATGTCATTATAAATTTAACCTAAGTAATTTTTCATCAACGTAATCGTATGATGTAGATGCGTATACATGTGTGCCATGATATTGCTCCAACAAGATTACAAAATTATACATATTTCACGTCTAAAATATCGATTGAAAATTTAGTACCGCTGATGACATGAAAACAGCACAACTCTTAAGATTAATTTTAAGAAATTGCTGTTACGAAATAAGCTTTGTTGGTAAATCGATCGCAAATATCAAAGTCACACCATAGTTACAAGAACTGTAAGGATGTTCTTAACAGTTTAACATTGTTTAAAATTACATTTTCATTGTAATTTCATTTGAAAAAAATATTTTTCTTATCACACTATCATTATGCATTTAAGATCCAATTGTTGAACACTAGTATAACCTACGATGTTAGCATGACTGCCATATTTTTTTTTCACTTCACCTTTTTTAGGAGCGATCCACGGGTTTTCAAAGGATTTCAGGGTCGTTCCAGGGGTGTTCTAAGAGGGTTGAGTGGCTCCTATGGGTTTCCAGGAGTGTTTCAGGGGCTTTCAAAAGCGTTCTTTTCTTCAGTAGCTTTCGCTTCTAGTCAAATCTTTTCAGCCATTTTTTTTGCATTTGGTTATGTTTAAAACAATTTCAGTCAACTAGAACTCTCTTCAAACGGGAAGCGATTCCTTAGGAACGTCCATAAATTACGTCACGCTTTAAAGGAGAGGGGAGCGGGATTCAGCAAAGTGTGACGACCCATACAATTCCAGAGGTCTTACACAAAAAGTATGAAATAGGGGGAGGGGGGCAGGGGGGAAGTGGCTTTAAAATGGGCATTTTTTTGTGACATAATTTATGAGCGCTCCCTCATTTAGATGGGCACAAAACACGAAAAACCCGCAAAAAATCCGCCGGAGTGAAAAATTATCGTATGTCGGGTCAAAGTCGGGTCAAATTTTATCAAACGTTGGACTACTGTTGGACCCACATCGGATAACTGTTGGGTCTATGTTGGGTTTGGTGGCGAAAATAAAAACAGGTCAATGATAGGTCTATGTCGGGTTATACGTCATCAATTACGAACAAAGCTTGAACCGTTCAACAATTGGCGAGAATCGTCCAACATTAGGATGAACTAGCTTATGGAAGCGTTCAACATTTGGGTTACAGACTTCCCATACAAATGTTCTATTTTCCCTTAGAAAATGAAATTTAAGGGAATATAAATTAAATGGGAAGTGTAAGGAATGAGTGGATCTTGACGTTCACTTGATATTTTTCAACTAAAGTGGAATTATGCACGGAAAAACAAACGAAAACAAAAATGCCAGTACTAACCGTTCAACAATTGGTGAATTACCCTATATATAAACTCGTCCTGCGAAATCATGTGAGAGATTCAAATACGATAATAGGGAAGTGGAACCATCTCGGCAGGGGTCCTATTTTGGGCACTTTTCTGCTATTACCCGGATAAAAGAAAATAACTAACGAAGGTCAAATTTTGCCATTAAAAATCAATCGCTGAATGGCAAAATTTGTTATTGGTTTGTTGGGAATCAGAGCTAAAAGAACAAAAATAATAACTGACTTTGTACCAAAAAATAACTCAATAATGACTAATTTTATCCTTATAAGAACAAACCAAGGACAAAATATTTCGAAAAGGAGAATAACTGAATAAGTTATTATCGAGTTATTGAGAACAAAGTAAGAACACAATAAGATATATCAAAAAAGATCATCATAATTGTAAATTTTGTTATAATGATTGAAAAAAAAACTGTATTGTAAGTTCAGAAATGTTTTGTCCTTGGTTTGATCTTATAATAACAAAATAAGTTATTATTTACTTTTTTCTTGAACAAAGTAAGTTATTATTTTTTTGTTCTTTTAGTTCTTATTCCTAACAATAACAAAATTTACTCTTCATCAATATTCTTTTTAAAATAAAATAAATGCTAAATAACTCATCAATAACAAAACAAGTTATGATTACAAAATATGCAATTAGGATGTTATTTTACTTGGGGTGCTCAGAAGAACTTATTTTGCCATGATTGCAAATTTTGTTATTATTCAGTTATTTATTGCTATTCAATAATAACTCGGAAATAACAAATTTCGGAATGATAATATTTTTTGTTCTTAGCGAGTTACAGGTACTCTTCGATATAACGTACAAAAAAGTTTTCTCTTTGTACGTTATACCGAAGTGTACGTTATATCGAAGCAGAGAAAAATTTAATATTTTTTATGCTAGTATTGTTGTATTCGACGTGAAATTAATCCCAAATAATGATTTCGGTGAAATTCACAAAACCATTAATTAAAAACTTGAGTTTTGACGAGAAAGTCATTTCGTTTTTTTGTGTTTTGATATAACGTACATTTAGCTTCGATATAACGTACACTAAATTTTTCCCCAAATTGCGCTAAATCTGGGTAACAAGGCTAATGCTGCAACAAAACATTGATTTGAGTGATTTCGTAGTTTATCTAAGGGTTATTCGTGGGAAAAAATAAGATTTTTCAATGTTGTACGTTATATCGAAGCAAAATGTACGTTATATCGAATTCGCTATATCGTGGGTACGCTATATCGAGGGTACGTTATATCGAAGAATACCTGTATTTAGTGTCATTCATAAATAACACAGGGTGGCCACACAGAATCAAAAATGAAATTCCCGCATTTTTCCCGACTTTTTCCCGCATTGGTTTTAAATTTTCCCGATCTTTCTCTATATACTCCTGTTAAACTTCCAAGAATCCAAGAAGTTTTAGCCGGATTTGAAAAACTTCTGAAATATTTACAGTGTAACATGTAAAATATACTTGAAATTTGCTCCTTGCTCGGGAGGTCTTGTAACGTTATCTCATTCCTGAAGTTATTAGTGTCAGAATTTCCTAAAGATTGTTGTGAACTACTCAACATTCTTCGTGCATTAGCAGTGAGCGTCACGCTCACGCAGTGAGCAGTGACGCAGTACACGCTCAGCGTGCCTGTCTAGATCATAATGACACCAATGCACGACTAAGGGTTAAGAAATGCTTACTGAAGTTCTAATAACAAATCTAATCGGATAACTGAAGTACTCTGGTGAATTCCTTATAGAGTATTGGCTCCCTTGTTAAGCATGTGGCTCCCATTTTCATCCTACGAAAAATCAAGGATTGAAGCGCTGTTTGTTTGGTTTCTCCTTTTTGTATTTTATGTTAGAAATGAGCACCTATGAAAACAAAAAGAACGGAATCAATCGGTGCCGTAATCGCTAGTATTCGAATAGGATGAATATGGGAGTGTGAGATTACTAATGGCACACATACCCTAAGGTTTTTTACACTATCTCAGGAATTCTGAAAATTAAAAATTCTCTATGTAATTCTGGTATAACTCTTATAAGCAGATTGAATTATTGAAATGTTTGCTGGTGAAATTCTTCGAAGAATTTACTGAGAGATTTCCTGGAAGAGTTTTATCACTAAAATACTGAATAAATGTCTGTGACATTTTCTAACATACTCTGCTGGAAAGAAATCAGAAAGTCCATTCAATAACATGAGTTCAAAAATAATGATCATAAAAATGAAATTTCGTAATATCTATAATTTCTTGTACAATCAACTTGTAGTTTCTTCAGATTCAAAATAAAAATTCGAAATTCATTAAATCTATATAAATAAAAATGGAATGGTGTTTGTATGTCACGAATACGCTCGGGAACGGGCCAACGGATCTACACCATTTTTTCAGTGTTCGTACGAAAAAATAATTGAGAAAACGGACCGGGAACGCACCAAAAACGAGAAAGTTTGAAATTCCATTTTGCGGGGCATTTTTCTACAGAGTTGCAGGTCAAAAAACACAGTAGGCAGGCAGAACGACGTTTGCCGGGACTGCTAGTTATAAATAATTTGATATTTCTTATACGGAAAGGGTTTTTTTTTCGAGGTCTCTCAGCAGAATATGATGTAAAACTCTTGTAAAATTCTTAGCAAACCGGGTTCAGAAGTTGCTTTTAGAAAATGCAGAACTAAGAGAAAAAAAAACAGAAATTTTGTGCTGGAATTTCTTTAAAAATTCAGGTGTTTTTGAGGGATTTGATAATTTTCCTATAAAAGTTGTGGTTAACTATCAGAGCATTACCAACAAATTCCTTAGAGGATTTAATCTCGAATGTTTCAAATTATTTGGGAATTTTTAATTAAGGATTTTCTATTCATAAACAATGTCTAACTGAATTTGTAGAGAAATTTTCAAACCTTGAAAACGTAATTAGGATGTTTTTAGACATTTCAGGGAAAAACAATATATATTTTGGACTAAATTTCTTAATTCAGTTTTGAAGGAATTGCTTGAAAATTTGTACATAACGTAAACTGATGAGTAGTAGATAAATTGAAAAAAAAAATGTAAAAATAGGACTTTATCCAATGTTTGCAGAATTCCTCCGAAAGTTTAAAAAGAATCTTGTACGCCCAGTATTGATGAGCATTCACAGCATTGAATGAACTCTCCATCCCAGGGCAACGAAAAAAAAAAACATTAGCTAGGTCTACAAGAAATGGGTTTAAAATTCTTCTGTTTTTTATTTATTTTCAAGGTTTCAGTAACAATTCTCGCTATAATATTCTGCGGAAGTGCTTCTATGAATAGCTTCAAGAAATACATGAAGCATTTACTCAGATTCGCTTTAAGAAATAGGTCAAACATTCCTGTGCAATGGATACATTTTTGTCCTAAACAATTCATACAAAAAGCTTTCCATGTTTTCCATTGTTTAGATCAGGAATTTCTTTAGGAGTTTTTCTTGAAATTTTGAAGGAAATAGATTGAAAAATTCCACAAAACAGAGAATACTGTCTTCTGGTTTTCAACTTGCAAATTCGCTTCCGTTTTATGTCTGTAACTGAAAGAATAATCTCTAGGGATTAATTAATAAATTTATTCTACTTAAAGTTACCAAGAAAATACTTTAAGAGGTCCTTTCAGTATTTCGTCATATGTTCTAAGAGCTGCTATTTATATAATATTATACCAATAAAACCCGTCAGAAACGTCCATACATGACGTAGCATTTTAGGGGGGAGGGGGAGTTTCGGATTATGCTATGATCCATGTATTAGATATGGGAAAAGGGGAGGGGTGTCAAAAATCGTAAAAAAAATGCTACGTCATTTTTTGCCTTGAAGAATTTGGGAGGAAACGCTCAGAGGTTTATCGAGTAAATTTCTGAATACATTTCTATGAAAAATATTGCAAATATTTCCTTCGGAACATGTAGAAGAATTTGTTAAGTTTGTAAAGTAGATTTAAGAATTTTCCATGGATTGCATTTTCCAACTCATGGTGTTAGGTTTGTAAATTGTTGTGAACATTTTGTCAGTTTATTTTGTATGTTATACTGTGGTTTGAACAACTGTCTCTGATCTGAACTTTAATGTGCATACGTAGCGCTCCAGTAATTTCGGGCTGCGATCCAGTACAAAACACGCAAGCCGAGCAAAGTCCAACAGCAAAATTACAGCAAATCGAAAACATGATTTGTATTCAGCAACAAATTGATATCACATTTTGATATCAGTTCATCTTTGCTTAATTTGATTTCAAATTTTGTTTTTGGTTATTTGCTGTCATTTTAAATTAATGTAAGTATTTAGTGTAAGAATTGTTTTAAATCTTTTAGTAGGTTATGTAGGGATATACCATGATTGGAATTATATGATTGCATTTATGATTCAATTTCAATAAAAAATGAGAGCAGAAAATGTTCCTGTGACAGCAAATTGAAAACAATTCTTGCTATGGATGATAGCAAATTGATAACTGTTTTTGCTGTCAGCACAAGAAAAATAAAAAAAAATCGTTAAATGTAGAGTTATTTATCGATTTTTTATTTTTCTATACGGATAGGCAAATGGGTCACACAATCTACTTGCATTTTTTCCAGAAGTTGTACTAGAATATTATACCTACAGAAAATCCGTCATAGATTCAGCAAAAGCTAGCTAAACGATAAAATTCCATCACCAATTGTACATCTTTTTCGACAAAATTCTGCATGAATTCATACAAAAATTATCTTGGTGGACATACATATTTCGAGACCTACAGGATTTTAACCGTAAATTTGACCCTTAATTCAAATTTTCATTGTTCGATACTCATAAAGAAAGATTGCTTTTAAGTTTCCAGCAAAAAATCAATGCAGATTTTTTTGCGTTTTAACTAATGTTGGTAACCCAAATGAGAATTTCGTGAAGAATTTTCATTGAAATAACATAATAAAATCTTAAAAAAACTTTTGCTAAAGTTCATAAAATAAGCTTTTAAAAGAATTTACGAAAAATAACAGTCTTCCAGATAATTTGGCTAATGCATGAAATTTAAGTTCATCCTGTAGCGATTCTATCTAAATCAGAAATTTCAGGAAAAAATAAGGTGAATTTGCTAACGAATTTGAAGTTGGATTTATTTACAAAGAAGTTCTTGTTGTAGATCCTCAAAAAACTGGAGTCAATAAGATATACAAGAATGTTAGAAAATCTTTAATCACTTAAGAATCAAGACAAATGAAAACAGCTGTAAAGGCATGGGTATTCATCATGATCATGCTAAGGGTTAAGGGTTCAATTCCCGGTCGGTCCAGGAGCTTTTCGTAATGGAAATATCTTTGACTTAGAAACTTCAGTCAGGAATTACTCCATTGGCTTCGATGAGATTTCTCCAGGAATTCGTTCACGGATTTCTTTAGGAGTTTCTTCTAGGATACTTTGAGGGAATCTCTTAGGATTTTTCTATGAATTTGCGAGGAATTCCTCCACAACTACATTTAGGTTTTCCCTAAGGGTTCCATTTGGGATGGAATCTCAAGATAATCTAGAACGATTCCGCTTGGTTATCTGTTGGAATTCCATATGAAGTTTTTTTTTTTAAATACCTAAAAGAATTGCTGACCCCTGGGATTTCTCCAGGACTTCCTTCTGGAATTTCTGCACCACTTAGTTCTAAACCGGAACTCCTGCAGAAGTTTCTCCTGAAGTTCATCCATAAATTCGTTCAGAAATTTCACCAAAATCGTTTTTCGAAATTATCCTTATGGGAATTCTACAGGTTTCCTGCTGGAGAATGTTCCAGAAGTACCTCTTAAAGAAATCACCTTTAAGCTACTTTTCTAGAGCTTATTCCGGAAATCTTACAGGAGATCTTTCTGTGAATCCTCCAGAAGTTCCTACTGAACATTTTGTAGGAGTTCCTTGAGATTTTTTAAGAAGTTTCTTTTTAGAATCTTACAGGAGTTCTTTCTAGAAATTCATTACAAACATGTTCCGTTTTTGTCAACACGGTCCGCGATTTTCAGTTGACAAAAACGCAACAATTTTCTATGTTGTCTATGTTGCAACATTTCAATATCAACTGAAAGCTTTACTATCAAACAAATTCCTAAAGTAAAGTTTTACAGTTTACCATAACATTTTAGTGTTCTTTAACGTCTTTCACCACATCTTGGTTGCTCAGTCCAGATTGCAGTTCTTTAACTAACACCGACAAGAGGTGTTTACCGCATTTTTTTGATTCTATATTTAAGACCACATATTTTTGAGAAAATAAAAAAAAACTAAATTAATACACTTGCCTATTTTCGTTGAACGCAAGAGTGGCCGGATTGACGTTTTCAAAACGGACACTCCTGGAATCACAGCATATAATTTTGATATCTTACAAAAGAGGATATGATTCCTTCATTCCAGAAGGCATTTCTCCACGAGTATCTTCTGAGATTCCTTCACAGATTCATAGAAAATCTTCTTCTATGATATTTGTAGTCATTCTGAGGGAACTATTCAATTCAATCACTTGGAACTTCTCTTCTTTCTAAGAAGTTTCTTCTGAAATTCAACTTGGTTATTTTTTGGAATTCAATGATTTTTTTTTCAAAAGAAAGAATTCTGCCGAAGTTCCCAATCGTTCATAGAAATCCATCAGGAATTGGAATTTATTAAGAAAAACATTCTGGGGATCGATCGAGCTATTCTCTTGAAATTCATCCAAGATCTGCTTTTGAGATTCACCAAGATTTTCCTTCAGAAATCCTTACAGAAGCTCTTCTGTTTCTTCAGAATATCCAACGGGAATTCTTTTAAAATTATTTTCCTAAATGTCTCCAGAAATTGTTTCTGATTTTCCCCCAAGAGTTCCTTCTGGGGTTTCCCCAACATTTTTTTCTTCTAGGATTCCTTCAAAAGTTTTTCTAGGATTGCATCAGAAGTGATTTCGGGGATTCTATGAAGAGTTTCTTCTGCTATTATTTCCAGGAAATCCCTCTGGGGCGCATGCAAAAATTTCTCCACGAGTTTTTGTAGAGCTCCTGTCGGTGTTTTTTTGTATTTGTGAGCAGTTAATTTTGAATACTTTCAAGGTATATTTTATTGTCTTTATAATTTCTCCAGCATTACTTACAGTGTTTCCTCCAAGAGTTCCTTCTGGAAATCCTTCTGATGTTGCTTATAGAAGTCTCTTGGGAGTTCTCTCTGGGAATCCTTCACAAGTTCCATCTGAAAGCCTCACTGGGAATTCTTCAAAAGTTCCTTATTGGAATCTTTTAGAAGTTGCTTCTAGGAATCTCTTAGACTTAGAAGTTCTTTCAAGAATCTTCCAAGAGTTCCTTGTGAGAAACCTTCAGAGCTAATGAGATTCCTTTAGGAGTTTCTTCTGGGAATGCTTAGTTTCTTTTAAGGAATCCTTCAGGAGTTCCTGGAGAAATCTCTAGATCGAATTCCTGGATCCTAGAATAAACTCCTGTTCCCTAGAGAATTTATTTCCTGAATGAATTTCCTGGAGAAATTCTCACAAGAAATCCGTTTTGTATCCGAAAGCATAGCATGACATACACATAGACATGTGTACCCATAGCAGGAGTTACTGAAGATATCCAACACTATGTTAAAGAGAGGCAGGTCAAATTCCTATATTAAACAAGAACGAGTTCCTCGGCTCGGCTGGCGCTCGAGCCTAGCTATTTAGCACTGTAGTTGGAGGAAATGCCAATGCAGAACCCGTAGCTTCCGGGAAGGTAAGCCCAGCTCCCTGGGTTAGTGGGTTGGTGTCAGGCCCTGCGAGCCAGCCGTAAAAAAGACTAGCACCGGAAAATCAACAAGAGAAGAATGCGAACCGATACCAATGGCGACGACCACAGCGACGAAAAGGGACTTGCGATTGGAAGCTCGGTACGTGGAACTGCAGATCTCTCAACTTCATCGGGAGCACCCGCATACTCGCCGATATACTGAAGGACCGCGGGTTCGGAATCGTAGCGCTGCAGGAGGTGTGTTGGACAGGATCTATGGTGCGAACGTTTAGAGGTAATCATACCATCTACCAGAGTTGCGGCAACACACGTGAGCTGGGAACAGCTTTTATAGTGATGGGCGACATGCAGAGGCGCGTGATCGGTTGGTGGCCGATCGACGAAAGAATGTGCAGGTTGAGGATCAAGGGCCGATTCTTCAACATAAGCATAATAAACGTGCACAGCCCTCACTCCGGAAGCACTGATGATGACAAAGACGCATTTTACGCGCAGCTCGAACGCGAGTACGACCGCTGCCCAAACCACGACGTCAAGATCATCATAGGGGATCTAAACGCTCAGGTAGGCCAGGAGGAGGAATTCAGACCGACGATTGGAAAGTTCAGCGCCCACCAGCTGACGAACGAAAATGGCCTACGCCTCATCGATTTCGCCGCCTCCAAGAACATGGCCATTCGTAGCACCTTCTTCCAGCACAGCCTCCCGTATCGTTACACCTGGAGATCACCACAACAAACGGAATCGCAAATCGACCACGTTCTGATTGATGGACGGCACTTCTCCGACATTATCGACGTCAGGACCTATCGTGGCGCTAATATCGACTCCGATCACTACCTGGTGATGGTTAAACTGCGCCCAAAACTCTCCGTTATTAACAACGTACATTACCGGCGGCCGCCCCGGTACGATCTAGAGCGACTGAAGCAACCGAATGTCGCCACCGCATACGCGCAGAATCTCGAGGCAGCGTTGCCGGACGAGGGTGTGCTCGATGTGGCCCCTCTAGAGGACTGCTGGAGTACAATCAAAGCAGCCATCAACAACGCAGCTGAGAGCACTATCGGGTACGTAGAACGGAGTCGACGAAACGATTGGTTCGACGAGGAGTGCAGAGCGGTTCTGGAGGAGAAGGATGCAGCGCGGGCGGTAATGCTGCAGCATGGAACCCGACAGAATGTGGAGCGATACAGACAGAAGCGGAAGCAGCAGACCCGTCTCTTCCGGGAGAAAAAGCGCCGCCTGGAAGAAGCGGAGTGCGAGGAAATGGAACTGCTGTGCCGTTCACAGGAAACACGCAAGTTCTACCAGAAGCTCAACGCATCCCGCAAAGGCTACGTGCCGCAAGCCGAAATCTGCAGGGATAAGGACGGGAGCCTCCTGACGGACAAACGTGAGGTGATCGAAAGGTGGAAGCAGCACTTCGACGAGCACCTGAATGGCGAAGAGAATGTAGGCACGGAGGACCAAGGCAGCGGAGGAAATGACTATGTTGGTGCAGCAGAGGACGGGAACGAACCAACTCCCACGCTGAGGGAAGTTAAGGATGCCATCCACCAGCTCAAAAACAACAAAGCGGCTGGTAAGGACGGTATCGCAGCGGAACTCATCAAGATGGGCCCGGAAAAGTTGGCCACCTGTCTGCACCAGTTAGTAGTCAAGATCTGGGAAACCGAACAGCTACCGGAGGAGTGGAAGGAAGGGATAATCTGTCCCATCCACAAGAAAGGCGACAAGTTAATGTGTGAGAACTTTCGAGCGATCACCATTTTGAATGCCGCCTACAAAGTGCTATCCCAGATCATCTTCCGTCGTCTTTCACCTAAAGTAAATGAGTTCGTGGGAAGTTACCAAGCCGGTTTCATCGACGGCCGGTCGACAACGGACCAGATCTTCACCGTACGGCAAATCCTCCAGAAATGCCGTGAATACCAGGTCCCAACGCATCACCTGTTCATCGACTTCAAAGCGGCATACGACAGTATCGACCGCACAGAGCTATGGAAAATTATGGACGAGAACAGCTTTCCCGGGAAGCTGACTAGACTGATAAAAGCAACGATGGACGGTGTGCAGAACAGCGTAAGGATTTCGGGTGAACTATCCAGTTCATTTGAATCTCGACGGGGACTACGACAAGGTGATGGACTTTCCTGCCTACTATTCAACATCGCCCTGGAAGGTGTTATGCGACGAGCCGGGCTCAACAGCCGGGGTACGATCTTCACGAAATCCAGCCAATTTGTATGTTTTGCGGATGACATGGATATTATTGCTAGGACATTTGGAACGGTGGCAGAACAGTACACCCGCCTGAAACGTGAAGCAGCAAAGGTCGGACTGGTGGTGAATGCGGCTAAGACAAAGTACATGCTGGTAGGTGGGACTGAGCGAGACAGGACAAGCCTTGGCAGTAATGTTACGATAGACGGGGATACTTTCGAGGTGGTGGAGGAATTCGTCTACCTCGGTTCCTTGCTAACGGCTGACAATAACGTGAGCCGTGAAATACGAAGGCGCATCATCAGTGGAAGTCGTGCCTATTATGGGCTCCAGAAGAAACTGCGGTCAAAAAAGATTCACCCCCGCACCAAATGTACCATGTACAAGACGTTAATAAGACCGGTGGTTCTCTACGGGCACGAGACGTGGACGATGCTCGAGGAGGACATGCAAGCACTCGGAGTTTTCGAGCGACGGGTGCTAAGGACGATCTTCGGCGGCGTGCAGGAGAACGGTGTGTGGCGGAGAAGGATGAACCACGAGCTCGCTGCACTTTATGGCGAACCCAGCATCCAGAAGGTAGCCAAAGCCGGAAGGATACGGTGGGCAGGGCATGTTGCAAGAATGCCGGACAACAACCCTGCAAAGTTGGTGTTTGCTAACCATCCGGTTGGTACAAGAAGGCGTGGAGCGCAGAGAGCACGATGGGCGGACCAGGTGGAGCGTGATCTGGCGAGTGTTGGGCGTGACCGACGTTGGAGAGCTGCAGCTGCAAATCGAGTATTATGGCGGCAAATTGTTGATTCAGTATTATCATGAATTTGATGTTAACTAAATAAATGAAATGAAATGAATGAAATGAGTTCCTCGGAGTTTTTTTTTTTTTGGCAAAGTAATACAATTTTCTAGGAAGTATTCCTAATAAATATATAAACTTGAATTGTAGAGGAATTTTTAATAACATACCTTTGAGAAATGTTTAGGAAAATTTGATGAGGCATTGAGTGGACCTCTAGACAAATTGCTGAGTAAATACCCCTAACAAACCCTCCAGAGGAACCTTCTCTGGCAAGTTAGACCTTGTAATTGTAATTCATTATCATAAACGTAAGCCTGTCGGGTATCCATTAATCAGGTCAAGAAAATCTTCTACGAGTTTTATGTAGAACTCTTATAGGAGTTCCTCCTGAGTATTTTCTAGATTTTTTTTTTTTTTTGAAGATATCGGGGTTCTTCCCTGGGTTTTGTGAAGAAAGTTTTAGCACAGTAATTTTAAGTTTAGGAATAAGATGAATAATGTTAACCCAGTCGTTGAGTTAGACTAGACCATTGAACAAGACTCTTTCCAAACTTATTTTGTCGGTTTCGCGGATAACGTAAAACTACATTGAAATTATTTACATCTGTTTTAGATGGAATCCCTGAAAGCTGCTTAGACTCCCTACCTTTCTGATTATCCCTTCGGACGTCTTCAGTGATTACGATTCGATTGCGTCGGATGACTTTGCCACGGGTCGGTAGCTACCTAATCCCACACATCAAAACAGCACGACTTCGAAACCATCACAAAACAAGAAAAAATATCCTCACGGCCCCGGGTTACCTCGCACGGATCGCTACTTTTCAAGGCTTTCCGAAGTTTTGTTCTCGTCGACGGAAGATGTGTCAAAAGTCGATCTCAGATGCTACTGCTGTTTTTCTTCCACACCGTCAGCGAGAAAACGAAACAACACTCGCTTCTTCTTTCTTCGCACACTGGCACACAGCTTCTTCGTTGTCCTCGTCGTCGTCGTCTTGGTAGCACTCCGCGGAAACTCTCCGAGGTCAAAAATGCTCTTATTTGGAAGAAATTAAAAATAACCTGCACTTTTCCCGACTCGCCGCGAGGAGGAAAAACCTTCGCACCGCACCGAAATCCACGTTCCGCGCACACTGGTCCCCAAGCCAGAAGCGAATCCGATTGCCACGACGAGATTGTTCCGCTCTAGGCACTGAGACTTTCTCCAGCAAACAGCAGCAGCACAGCAGCACACACAAGATTCACACAAAATGGGTCCCCCTGCTGATGACAAAATTCGACCCCAACACTCCTGCACCAGTTCCACAGTCGCACTCCCAAAATACGGGGAAAATCTTCCCCACACTTTTCACCGGAAAACACTTGCCTTCAACTCGCCAAATGGCGAAAAATCACCAGAAAATTCCACAACGGCAGGAAAAATCACGACAAAAATCTCACAAAACTCGCACGCAAGACGAATATGGCCACTCTTCTACTGACTGCTGCTTCTGCTTCCACATACACTCGATTCGACTCTTTTCAGTTTGTTCACAACCGCACACAGCTCGCTCGGCTCGTCACACACAGAAGCAGATTGTTGTTGCACAGTGCGGGATCTCGACGAAAATCGCCACCAAAACCATGTTCCAACTTTCAACCGTTCCCTTCCGGGCGGCCGAGTGAAGTGGTGTGCGTATTTTGTCACGATGACAGTTGCGGTGACGATTCAGTGACGGTTGAATGACGCAAAGTTGCGATGTGTGCCCAACGGGTGGAAAACAAGGCGGATAACCGCTGGGCATTAAAATCCGGAGATATTAGCAAATAAGGCGAATTTTAAAATGACGAATGTGCAAAGGAATCACAGTAAACTTACGACCTATTCAAATTGAACGCCAACGAGTCAACCGAGGAGTCAACGCAATTATTGAGCTTCTCGAGAATTTTTAGCATTTCGACAAGTATCTCTTCGACCTCTAGGTTGCGCGCCAGGGTATAATGTGTGTTGGGCACTTTGCGACGATTAATTGGGTTTTTAAATTAAGAAAAATATATCGATTTTTTGATTTTATACGAAAGAGCACCTTTTTCTGAGCCACTATGATTTTTTTTCAGATTTTTTGAACTTTATTTTGGTACCTAAAATCAATTTCAAAGAGATTTTTTGAAATCACCTTTTGACAGCTGGGTAACTGTTTGACAGCGCCACCCAGTACAAAATGCGACGAGGGGTGATTCGACAAATCGCTCCCATACAAACTTCAAATTGATTTTTAAATAGGTTCCCGGGCACCAAAATTCATGAAAATTTGGATTTCAACTCAGTTTCGCATGCAGATTCAGAATATGGAATTATCTCAACACCGCTAAAGAAGCCAATTCAAATCCACACATCAGCGCACAATTTGCGCACCGATCTTGCCTGTGTGCCAAATTTTTCATAATCCAAATCACTATTGATTGATGCACCAAGCGAAAAGAAGAAGCAGTTTTGACATCCAAGCGGAGTGCCGTCGATGAGATCCTCGATGCTGATTGGTCGATGGATGTAAAAGGCACACCGCTTGGATGTCAAAACTGCTTCTTCTTATCGCTTGGTGCATCAATCAATTAATCAGTAATTGAATGAAGTAAAAGCGTTGTTACAGTCAATAATACCCCGGACAGACATGCACGCTAACCCTCAGCTACCCAGATTGATGTCAAAGCGACCCAGATTGAGCAAAACTGCAGTTACTCTAATCTGGGTAAAGGCACCTTTACTCAAATCTGGGTTACCGATGTTGGTGGCAAAATCTGGGTAACCGGTACCCAGCTCCTCCGGGACCTTGATTTTGTTAATTTATTTCTAATTTAGATTTTTATAAGAAAGCTCCCAAGTCCCATGTGCTTTTCACTTACCTGATGCAGGAAAACAGTTCCCTGGAAGAATCTCACAGTTTTCCCGTCATTTATCCTCATATTTTTCGTGGAAACATCCATAATTGCCAGCGTTCGCCTGACCGCTGCCATCTTCTCAAGCCGGAAAATGACAAAGTGCCGATTACCCAGATCTTTACCCAGATCCAACCAATCTGGGTTTTCGGGTTACCCGGATTTTGACAACTGCTAACAACATGAAAATCCGGGTAGAATCGACCCAGGCGATGGGTAGTTTCAGGTTAGCGTGTGTGATACGAGTGTGATTCCTGTACAACAATACGCAGTGTCAAGAAAATTTTAACAAGACTGGCTTGAACTGAGAGAATTTTCAGTATGGCACTCATTTCAAACGCAATTGTACAGTGATTCTTGTATCACATGTGTGTCATAAGTATAATATGTAAGTTTGTTGTATACACGCTAACCTGAAACTACCCATCGCCTGGGTCGATTCTACCCGGATTTTCATGTTGTTAGCAGTTGTCAAAATCCGGGTAACCCGAAAACCCAGATTGGTTGAATCTGGGTAAAGATCTGGGTAATCGGCACTTTGTCATTTTCCGGCTTGAGAAGATGGCAGCGGTCAGGCGAACGCTGGCAATTATGGATGTTTCCACGAAAAATATGAGGATAAATGACGGGAAAACTGTGAGATTCTTCCAGGGAACTGTTTTCCTGCATCAGGTAAGTGAAAAGCACATGGGACTTGGGAGCTTTCTTATAAAAATCTAAATTAGAAATAAATTAACAAAATCAAGGTCCCGGAGGAGCTGGGTACCGGTTACCCAGATTTTGCCACCAACATCGGTAACCCAGATTTGAGTAAAGGTGCCTTTACCCAGATTAGAGTAACTGCAGTTTTGCTCAATCTGGGTCGCTTTGACATCAATCTGGGTAGCTGAGGGTTAGCGTGTAGCTTATGAGCCTCTGCACGAATCTGGCGTACTGCTCACTCCCACAGAAAATTTTAAAACAGTGCACGCTAACCTGAAACTACCCATCGCCTGGGTCGATTCTACCCGGATTTTCATGTTGTTAGCAGTTGTCAAAATCCGGGTAACCCGAAAACCCAGATTGGTTGAATCTGGGTAAAGATCTGGGTAATCGGCACTTTGTCATTTTCCGGCTTGAGAAGATGGCAGCGGTCAGGCGAACGCTGGCAATTATGGATGTTTCCACGAAAAATATGAGGATAAATGACGGGAAAACTGTGAGATTCTTCCAGGGAACTGTTTTCCTGCATCAGGTAAGTGAAAAGCACATGGGACTTGGGAGCTTTCTTATAAAAATCTAAATTAGAAATAAATTAACAAAATCAAGGTCCCGGAGGAGCTGGGTACCGGTTACCCAGATTTTGCCACCAACATCGGTAACCCAGATTTGAGTAAAGGTGCCTTTACCCAGATTAGAGTAACTGCAGTTTTGCTCAATCTGGGTCGCTTTGACATCAATCTGGGTACACGCTAACCTGAAACTACCCATCGCCTGGGTCGATTCTACCCGGATTTTCATGTTGTTAGCAGTTGTCAAAATCCGGGTAACCCGAAAACCCAGATTGGTTGAATCTGGGTAAAGATCTGGGTAATCGGCACTTTGTCATTTTCCGGCTTGAGAAGATGGCAGCGGTCAGGCGAACGCTGGCAATTATGGATGTTTCCACGAAAAATATGAGGATAAATGACGGGAAAACTGTGAGATTCTTCCAGGGAACTGTTTTCCTGCATCAGGTAAGTGAAAAGCACATGGGACTTGGGAGCTTTCTTATAAAAATCTAAATTAGAAATAAATTAACAAAATCAAGGTCCCGGAGGAGCTGGGTACCGGTTACCCAGATTTTGCCACCAACATCGGTAACCCAGATTTGAGTAAAGGTGCCTTTACCCAGATTAGAGTAACTGCAGTTTTGCTCAATCTGGGTCGCTTTGACATCAATCTGGGTAGCTGAGGGTTAGCGTGTGCGCACAGTAAAAGTCAAATTTGACTTTTACTGTGCGCGCTGTTTTCAAATGTTCTGTGGGAGTGAGCAGGACAGGGCAAATTCGTGCAGAGGCAATGAGAGTCTAATGAAGGTGTGGAAGAGACACTTCGTGTGCGTGAGATCCGTGTTTGGTGCAAAACATATCACTACTACAAGTAAAGCGAGCTCCCATAAGAACGCGTGTCAAATAGTGACGTCACTATTTGTGTTTACATTTTTCTTTGCTTACTAATACATAGCCATCTCTTCTTCTTCCTCACCTGTAATATACTCTCATTGGTGCAGAGGCTCATACGCGAATCACTCCGGAAATGCACAAAATAATCCCCTTGCAGCGGCCCTGGCCTGGTTGGCATTTAAATTTGTTTGATAACAAAGCAAATCGATCTCGGTAACAAAACAATTAAATTTTATTTTCCTTATAATGAAGTTAAAATAATTAAAATACGGTAAAGTAAACATTAAAACTCACTGTGGTGAACCCGCGTCCACCATGGTCCAGTACGGTCGCAAGTGTATGTTGTGCAAAAACACCCGCAAACGGGAACCGGGCTGCCGGCTGTTCAAGTTTCCCGCCCGTGGCAGCCCGATGTGGCACCGGTGGCTGGAAGCGTGCGGCCTTCGCGAGGCGGACATCGACGTCCGGTCTCGGGAACCGCCCCGATTGTGCCAGCGCCACTTCCAGAAGAAGGATTTCCTTACGCGACAACTGACGGGGATGGCCGTGCCGTCGGTTTTTCCCGTGACGGTTTACACCGAGGTCGATGGCGGCAATGGAGGCGAGAGCGGCGAACGAGCACAGCAGGAATCACCTGCGGAACAGGTAATTGAAGCTGTTTATCAACCGGAGGAGCAGGGTCCGATAGAGTATGGGGAAATTATAGTTGAAGAATCGGTTGGGAATGAAGAGAATGATGATACTAGTAGGAATGGTGATCTTAGGGATATCGAAGTGATATCGTCGGTAGGAGACTCTGGTCATATTTGTACCATAGAAGAGCATCAAACTTTGACGGAGGATCTGCAGAATGAGCGAAACAGGGTTGAATGTCTTTCCAGGGAACTGGTAGAGAAGGATAGGATAATTAGGGAACAGTTCGAGCTGCTGAAACAGTTAGGGGTTCAAGTGGTTACTGTTTCGGAGCCTAATCAAAAATAAGAGGGGGTACCATGATCTTGAAATTAATGTGATACTAATAGTAAATAAAGACTTTAGTGTTTTAAAGAATCCTAATGTATCTATTTGAAACAAAAAAATAGGTTGTTGAACTCCTTAACTTTGGTAAAAGGTGACATAAGCAAAAATGTTAAAATCATTACAATATTGGTTTTAGGATGCATGTATCATCTTCCGAAATAATATTCTTTCTTCCTAAAAAAGAAAACTAAAATTTGCAAAGTAGATGTAACGAGGTGTCAATAGTGCAACCACAGGAGGACATTCTTCTGATTGAATCTTTCTTGATACTTAATTCGCGTTTGTTAAATCTCAGCAGTTGTGCTTGTATTCAAAGTTATACCTACCTATTCGATTCATAGCTATGTTGAATCATTTTGGCATGTGATACTAATGAATATAAAAACGCCTTCCAACTTATTGCAATTCAAAAGCAAATTTAGTTGTGCACGATTGCTGTATTCGTTAGATTCGGTGACGTTGCTAAAATGCGCAAAAAGCGAATATTTCGAGTTCAAATCCATGAATCAATTTCTCGTCTTCAATTTCCGTTGGCGGCATCCAGGATTTCGTTCCGCATCTGCTGCTCCCGGATCCGAAGGCGGGTACATTTCAAACAGCTTTGATTCTTTCGGGCGTGACACGATCGGTGCGAAATCGAATTGCAGCGTGTGCAAGCAACGGCAGCATCATCGAAGGGGAACAAGATTTCATCGTTGTTGCAAACCTCGCAGATGTAGGCTTTGCCGGAGCAAATCTGCCGGAAAACAGGGAAAACGTTGATTAAAGAGAGCTAAAGTTGATTTCTGTGATATTATACAAACCACACAATTCCTAATGTGTCGCTCGAAGGCTACGAGAACCTTGCGTAGAAAGTCCAGTAGTGTCCCGTTCTCCACTCCAACCAGATCCGCCACACTGTACATGTCCACGTTCTGCATCAGGTGTCGCCTGTCGCCAATATTCTCGCGAACCAGTCGCAGTTCGTCAGCAATCCGGCAAACCATCAAGTATCGTCGCATTTGGATCAGTTTCTGGCGCAGCTTTTTGACCACACCCAACTTGAGCGCCACCAGTTGGAACAGACGTGGATTACGTTGTTCCAGATTGATGATGGGTCGGTCGTACAGCAACCGGATCTGCTGCAGTGAGGCTCGGCCGACTTTCCGCGGCAAAAAGTCCCAGTTGTTCATGACCCGGGCCGGAATGATGCTGGTATCATTCCAGTGACAGGCCGGACAGTAGTACAGGCCCGAGTAGTCGCACAAACGGGGCACGATGCTGTTGAGCTTCTCTGGAGAGGGTGAGGAGAGATGGGATATTTCTAAGAGTCACGAAGAATGAAGTAATTCACTTACCGGCTTTGAGCTCTACCCCGAAGCAGCTGAATCCCGTAGAAACATCTAAAAGTGTACGAAATGCCGGATTAGTTAAATGTTTTCTGCTATTTTGCTATCATTAGAAACTGAGGTCGAAATTTAGTACCTATACTTTTTATGTTTGGTACTGTGTAATGAACAGTTCGGATTCAGGAGGTCACATTTAGCTAACCATTAGGTGGTTCTGATGACCCAATCCATCAAAAACGAATTCAACGATATCGAATGTCAACAGGTTTGGTAATGATCGACGTAGAGAAGGCATTTTGGCAGGATGCTGTGTCTACAAAGTGGTAAAGCCATCCCAGAACGTAGACTTTTGCCCACACAAAAATTTAAAAATTTGACTTTGGCCAGACCCCCACCATCCCCCTAAAAAATCTACGTGGTTTCTGGATGGCCCCTAATCTATTCACTGCGGACGTAATTGATATGTTAGTTGTAGGAATTAGGAAACTGTAAAAGGTGAATGCAATTTTGTGTGCTTAGATGGTAGTGTAGCCTGGGCACTGTTGTCCTTCGCTGGCTAGATTGAAGAGGTACGTCCCGAGCGTCTGTTCACTTGGAGGAATCCTTGAAGAAATTCCTGGAGAAATCTCTGGAGGAAGTCTTGGAGGAATCCCTTGGGGAACTTCTGGACAAATTCCTGGTGGAATCTCTGGAGGAAACCCTGGAGAAATCCCTAGAGCAATCCATGGAGCAATTATTTTAGAAATCCCTAGAGGTATAGTTGGAGGAATCTCTGGAGAAACTTCTAGATACATTCTAGAAGGAATCTATGGAGGAGTTCCTGATAAAATTCCTGTGGAGGAATTCTTGGAGGAATCCCTGGCAAAATTTCTGAAGATATCCGTTGAGATATTCCAGGAGGAAATCCTAGAGGAGTTTCTGGAGAGATTCCTGGAGGAATCCTTGGTAGGATTTCCAGAGGAATTTTAGAAGGAATTCCCGGACGAATCCCAGAAGAAATTCCTGGAAGAAATCTTAGATGAATGCCTGGCGGAACTTCTGGACAAATTCCTGGCGCAATCCTAGGAGGAATTCCAGAAGGAAACCCTGGAGGAATTCCTAGAAAAATCCCTAAAGAAATCCTTGGAGGAATTTCTGAAGGATTCCCTGGAAAAAATCCTGGAAGAATCTCTGGATGAATTCTTGGAGAAATTCCTGAAGAAACCCGCATAAGGATTTTTGCGGGAATATGCGGGAGAAATTTCTGATTAAATTCCTTGAGAAAGTTCTGGAGGAATTCCTAGCGTAATTTCCTGAGGAACCCTTAGTGAAATTTCTGGAGGAAGCCCTGAATGAATCCCTGAAAAAATTCGCGGAGAAATCCCTAAAGAATTTCTGGAGGAATCCCTGAAGTAATTTTTGGTGAATTCTCTGGAAGAGTTTCTGTAGGAATTCCTGGAGGAATGAAGAATTTCTCTAGCAATTCCTGAAGCAATCCCTGGAGGAATCTCTAGAGGAGTCCATGGAGGAATCGTAAGCGAAATCCCTGGGTAAATCCCTAGAAGAATTATGAAGACAATTCCCGGAGAAATCCCTGGAAAAAATCCTGGAAGAATTCCTGGAGGAATCTTTGAAGGAACTCCTAAAGGAAGATCTGGAGGAATCCCTGAATTCCTGAAGCAATTATTGGAAGAATCTCTGGGAGAATCCCTGGAGGGATTCGTGTAGCAACTCCTACAGGAATTCCAGAAAGAATGCAAGGAGAAATTCCTGGAGGAACGTTGGGAGTTATTTTATACCTAGAGAAGAAATTTCATGATAAATTCCTGGAGGAATCCCTGGAAGAGTTCCGGGAGGAAATTCTGGAATAATTTCTGACGGAAACCCTGAAGGATTTCTGGGAAAATTGCTGGAGAAATTGTTGTAAAAATAATCTGAACTTATTTCTGGAGGAATTCCTGAATCAATTCCTGGATGAATTCCTTGAGAAATTCTTGGGGGATTCCGTAGAGAAATTCCTGGATTAAATCCTGGAGGAATGCCTGCAAAAATGCTTGGAGGAATGCCTGGAAGAATTCCTAGGGAAATGCCTAGAGAGATTCTTGGAAGAATTCCTGGAGGAATCCCTGCAGAAAACTCTTGAGCAATTCTCGGAGGAATCCCTAGGGGAATCTCTAGAGGAACTTCTGGAGGAATCTCTAGAGGAATTCCAGGAAGAATCTCTGGAGGTATTCTTGAAGGGATTTTGGCAGGAATTCCCAGAGAAAATCCTGGAAGAACTCGTGAAGGAATTTCTGGATGAATCACCGGAGGAATCCTAGGAAGAATTGAGGAAGAAATCCCAGGAGAAATTCAGAGAGAATCCCAGGAGGAGCTTCTGAAGAAATCTCAGAAAGAATTCTTGGAGAAATCTTGAAGGAATCCACAGAAGAGTTCATGGGGGAATCCATGTAGCAGTTCCTGAAGAAACCCCAGGAGTAATCGCGGAAGCAATCCTAAGATGAGTTACTAAGGGAATCCCTAAACAATTTATGGAGGAAGTCCTACTAATTCCGGGAGGAGTCCCTGAAAGAATTCCAGGAGGAATTCCTAAACGAATCCCAAGAAAAGCTCCTGGAGGAATCGTTGGAAGAATTTTTGAAATAATACCTGGAGTTATTTCTGAAACAATCACAGAACGAATTCCTGAGTGAGTCTCTGGAGGATTTCTGGGAGGAATTCCTGAAGAAACCCCATGAGGAATTCCTTTGGATTCCTAGGAGAGCTTTCTTAACAAATTCCTAAAAGAATTTCTGTAGGAATCCCTAGGAAAAAATCTGAAAGAATTCACGTCTGGAGTAATTTCTGGATGAATTACCGTAAACCGGATCGAATTGATCTTCTGGTTGAAATTGATCAGACGTTTTTACACTAGATAAAGCATACTTTAAATAGTTTCCCTACATGTATCGTGCTGTTGGGATCAGATACGATACGATTTTAGTAAGGAAACTATTGAAGCTATACCTTATCCAACAGAAAAATGTCTGACAATTTTTCCCTGGTTTACGGTACTTAAGAAATCCTTTGATGGGCTCTTAAATGATTTTTTATACAAAATGTTTAAGATATTCGTGGATTCATTTTGAATAATCTCTGGTAAAATTTTCTGAAAGAATTCCTGGAAGAAATTGATGCAGAATTACTTCGAATAATTCCAGATAGAATTAGGTATTAGAGCAAACTCCAGCAGAAATTTTGAAGGAATATACGGAGAAATCCTTGAAGAAATCTTTGGAGGAATACCTGCAGAAATACCTGAAGGAATCCTCGAAATAAAGCATTGGAACAACCACTGGAGGAAGCTTCCCGGAAAATTGCCGGAGTAATGTCTGGTGAAATCCCTAGAGGAATTCTTGAAGGAACCTATGGCAGAATCCATATTGAAATCCTTGAAGGAAGCTATGGGAAAATTCCTTGCATCATTGCAGAAGTATCTCTAAAAATTTCTGATGGAATCGTGAGAGGAATTTCTGAATCTTTTTTTTTGAACAAGCCCTGAAAGAATCACAAGCGGAATTCCACAAGACGTTCATGGAGGAATACACGAAGGAGAAATTCCTGGAAAAGTCCCTTGACGAATTCCTGAAAGGATTTCCCTGGAGAAGTTCCTGAAGAAATGCGTAAAGGAATTTTTGAAGGTGACCCTGGAGAAACTCTTGAAGAAAACCCAGCTTTTTTTGCTCTTAGCCTCTCTTAGCATAACGTTTGTTTGAGTTGTATTACTAGTAAATATTCGTGCATTTTGAGTTACTACACTCGATAGCAGCATTAGCATATAGTTCTGAAGAGAAAGACAGAGAGGATAGGCTTGACTATCGAGTCTGGATAAAACAAAAAGGAGAAACGTCAAAATTGGAACAGTCGATTTTCTGTCGTCCCTATAGGTAGTTCCAATCAAGCAGGACACCTGTCAAAACGACAAGGTTTCGCCACTTTGGTATACTCGAGACACTTTAGGCTTGACGAAGTACATGATAGCGGGTAGAGACAGAGGTAGGCATAGAGGTGTTAGTGCTGAGGTAACCCAAGCTTGAACCCAAATAACAATTTAAATGCTCAGAAGATTCACATATGTGTGTTTTATGGAGGTTTTATGAAGGCATGCATCGATGCCTACAGTTTTATCATGTTTTATTAACGCTCATTTATCATGTGACACTCAAACATGTCTCAAAACTAAGAAATATGTAACTTCATATATTAAACTTCAATCTGTAAGTCTTCTTGGTGGTTTTAAAGTAAATTTTAATCGTCTCTCAAAAATGCAATGTAACTTACATAAAAGTAAACAACTAAGTTTTGAAGGAGTTTTATGTAGAACCTGCTTAAAACAATAACTTCTATAGAAGTTCTATGCTGTACTCTGAAGTTACAATATAAAAATAATCGACATTTGCGTTATAATGTTTAGAATTTGCTAACAACTAAGTAGGTAATTGAAAATTATGAGTTAATGGAAAACGTACAAATCAAGCGAATGGTATAAAATAAACGTTCAAGAAAATACAAGAAAAAATATTGAGTATATTCATCGCTCACGGAACATTGTGCCTTTGAAGGCACCTGACTTTTCTGACGTTTGAGCATTACCGAGTTATTAAGGTGGCAGTGGAATCGAGTTATGTTTTAGTAAACACGACACTTCTTGTACGTCGTTTTATTGAACTCATGAATTGATCTGCAGAAAATTTTACATGATTTGTTTATATACCTACATAAAACTCACAAGCAGGGATTAAGGCCAACACGTAACATGCGGGTCTTATCGTAGCAACAGAGTTGCCATGATATGACCGACAGTCCTATGTTGTGCTATGTTATGGCAGACTCTGGTATGTTTTTTTCTGTGCAAGCATTTGATTAGAAAAGGTAGTTTTGTCAAATAAAATATGTCGTCGTCTATGAAAAATTACTTGACTACAGAAATAAAACATTTAGAATACCTACACATTTATCTACTTCAAACAAAATTAAATAGCGATTAATTTGAATATGTAAATGAAAATATGAATGCGATTCGATTATTCGATTTTTATGGATCACTTTTCCAGTGCAAGCGAATCAGTTCTGAAAAATAGCTACAAATTATGAAATTCTGAAGGCGCATTTTGTTTACGTTAGTATTTCATCATGTTTTACCATAAATCTTGAAGGACATGACATGTTCTCGTATACGCCTAGATAATATATTTTGGGACTAATTGCATTCTGTTTCGGAAATTTAGGAAATTCAAACTTAGGATTTTCAGGAAATTCAAAGGCCATGGCCTAGGGCAAATATACTATATTAACAATATAGGTCACTCTTACGATTTTTTGGCGACACCTTTTTAGTGAATGTGGCGCCACCTAGCGTCAGAAGAGGTACTAATACACACTAAATGCATGCGCTATCCGAATGACGTTTATTCTATCGAACTGTCATTGCATGGTGGGGATGCCCATTTCTTCTGAGATAATCGATTAACATTAATCGATTTTTTTTAACTACTCAAATTAGAACAAATTTAATTCTCTCTTCTTAAACAATTTTTGGCGTACATTAACGTCGCAGCACCAAATCGAAGTCGCGACTCGCGCGACATGCCAAGTAAATTTGAACTGATAAACGTTCATAACAGACTAAAACACAGACGACCCAAATCGAAATTTCCGTTAGCGAGTTATAAACGGTATTTTCTCCGGAAATCACACAAGAACTCCTTTTAAGAATTGCACCCTGTATTTTTTTTTTCTCTAAGATTCCTTCAGAAGCTCTTGGAGGATTCCTCCTAGAAATAATTCTGGAATTATTTTAGGAACTCCTTTCGGGATTGCTTAGGGAAAGCGTTCCAGCGTTCCTCCTCCATCCTCCAACATTTTTTTTTATCAAATTTCTCTAGCAGTTTTGTAAAAATTCCTCCAGGAGTTCGTTCTGTTTTTTTTTTTTCAAAAGTTCCTTCTGGGATTACATATCTCCATGAACAAAACGAAATCAGCGAAGTACTAGATTTGTAGTAATAAGCTGATTTTTTGTATTATGAGAAAGTAAATTCTCCGTTACTGCAATAAAATGGTAACTGCAACAATGGTAGCAAAAAAGCAAGGGTTTTATGACTGCTTGGCTGATTTGTCGCTGTTTGAGCAAAACTTTGGGTAACTGTGTTGTTGTATTCTCATTTATTGCAACTTTAACAACATAGTTCCCCAAAGTTTTGCTCAAGCAGCATCAAACTAGGCTAGGAATCATAATACCCACGAGTTTCAATGCAGAAACGGAGAGTTTAGCATCTCACCATACAAAAAACCAACCAATTACTACAAATCTAGTACTCACTTATTCCTTCTGGGAATCCTAGAAAAAGTACTTCTGAAGACATTCCAAATTTATAGAAATCTCGGAAGGAATCACAAAAATAATTCCAGGAGGATTTCTGATACTTCAAATAGGAAACTTGTGAAGGAATCCTGGAAAGATCCCTCGAAAATATTAATAAAATTGTTTATATAAAATCGCGTTGGAGATTTACAGAGTCACTTCGGAATTTCTCCGGAATTTCAAAAGAAACTCCATGAAAAATCCCAGAAGATCTTGGGAAATCCTTAAAGGACGGAGTGAATTCCACAAGGAACTTTTGGAGGAATTCTGGTATAAATCCCGGTAGAAATTACCAGAAGGAGGAATTTTTAAAGGAACTCTTGGATAAATCCCTGAAACAACTCCTGGTCGTTCTTGGAAAATTTTGGAGGAATTGCAGAAGGAACTGCGGGAGGTATTCGTAAAAAACTCCTGAGGAAATCGTTGAAGGAGCTTCTGCAGGAATCCAAGAAAGACTCCAAGAAACTCCTATAAGGAAATCCTATAACGAACTTCTTGATGAATCCTAGAAGAGAATTCTTGAGGGTTCCTAGAATTAATTCTTGAAAGAACATCAGAAGATTTTTTTTAATTCTTAATCACTTTACCTAATTTACAGCTTCATTGTCCACTAGGGCACTACGTGAGCGATTTCAATTGACAGCTGTACCTACACAGTATTGTACAGAGCCTAGATGTATTCTATTATACTTAATCGAACTGGTTGCCTTTCTGCTGCTTTCACTTTTCTACTCTACATGGTAGAATGATGACCACAAGGATGATAGGTGGCCGTTGTTCTTTTCCAGTCCGATTGGGGGTCCATTAAGAGTAGCAGTTCGCCGATGTCCAGGTATCCGGGTCCGTTTGAGCCATGGGGCTCAAAAGAGGATCAGTGTCAGCCGCTCTCGGTGAAGAGCAACTGACGAAAAATTGCAAGTGCCGGGGCTGGGAATCAAACCCATGACCATCCGCATATGAAGCGAACGTGTGACCAACTACGCCACGGGCCCCGGCTGTCAGAAGAAATTGCTGGAGTAATTTCAGTAAGAACTCCTGGGGCTTCCTCGAAGGAACCTTTGGAGAAATTTAAGAAAAAAAACTTTAAATCAATCTCTGAAGGCACTCCTGAATCTCTGAAAAACTATAGGAGGAAACCAAGGGGGATGACATATCCTTTTTTAATCGAAAAATCCGCATTTGTCCGTTCCTAACCGTCGCTAACCGCTGTTACCTGAGCCGCAGGCGCAGTTAGACGCGGTTAACGACGGTTGGCAACGGATAAATGCGGATTTTTCCGTTTAGAAAAGGAAACATAGGGAAGTGGAACCATCTCGGCAGGGTCCTATTTTTGGCACTTTTCTGCTATAACTAAGCCAATTCTGAGCCAATTGATACAATTTTTGGGATGCGATGAGATACGTATACATAGTATCTAGCCGTGTACAAAATTTCAAGTCATTTGGTTTGGAATTGATTGAGTTATAGCGAAGAGTGCCCAAAATACCGGCCGCTGCCCAAGTGGTTCACTACCCTAATCCCCCCTGGAGGAACCTGAGAAGGAACTTCCGTTGGAAAATCAGAAGGAATTCAGAAGGAACATCTGAAGAAATGCCTGACTAAATTTATGGAGGATTATCACTCTGCAGCAGACGAATTTGATAGAATATTTTTACTAAGGGGCTGTTCATAAACCACGTAGACCAAATTTTGACCATTTCAGACCCACCCCCTCCCCCCTCGTAGACTTTCGTCCATACAAAAGTTTTGAAATTTGTATGGAGCGTAGACTTTAGCCAGAACCCCCCTCCCCCCAAAAAGTCTACGTGGTTTATAAATGGTCCCTAACTGAAGTTCACCCAGAAGTCCATGAATGTATATTTACTTAAAAATATTGAGCTTTGCAACGATTTCGCGACGATCGTGCAAATGTGAAGTCTTTGACAGCACAATGTTCACACATCCAACAACCGGTTATGGATTGTTTTCCGGAGGAGCCTTTAGATATACACGCAGAAAAATAAATTGTTAACACAATTAAATTCTAGTTCAAATCAACCGATTTTTCAGTTTACTATAGCGACAAACTGATTTCTAGTTTAAACTGAACTGTTCTATTTTTTGATAATACAAATATTTTCATTTGTCAAAATTGTTAACAGTTTGTTAAAACAAACAAAGATATGGTATTTTCAACATGAAATAATGGATTGATTCAAACGACTGCACTTTTGCCACTAACAAACCCGGAATGTGATTGTGTTGGTGACGGCGGCAGCTGCGGTAGTTCGGAAATCTATTTTTAGAGCGTCGGTAAGCGGATGGGGAGGAGAACGACTAAAAAAAGACAAAAAAGGCGAAACCGATCAACTTTTTGTGGATGCTGTCGTGAGTACCTGCGCGTTATCCATCACGGCCAAAGCTGCACTTGGAAGTTGGCGTGATGGATTTGCTACACCTTCTTCGTTGTGGCGATGTTGGGGTAAGCATTTTATAGAGGTGTGAGTGCTTTCGGACCATGTTTATGGTTTTTATTTTGTTGAAACAAATGAAATTTTTGACATTATATGAAATGATGGTAATCGGTTGTTTTTATCGATAAACTCTAAATGAAAACAATTAAATATAACTTTGGAATAAGTAAATTCTCAGTTTGAAAATCAACCATGCGTTTTATTGTTTTAAACAAGCGCCATTTTTCTGCGTGTAGTTTAAATTGTAATGTTTTTTGAAAAGATGAAGAGGTTTTGTGCCTTTTTGAGAAAGATTTCAAAATTGCGGAAATCACTCAAAGGGGTTTTTCCCTCTTTCAAAATTTTTAGTTAAAAAATAAATAATAATAATAATAATAACATCCAACAACATTTCACGTATCACACATTCGAATAAACTCACAGTTCACTTCGGAAGAACAAAGAAATTAACCGAAATTAAATTTGACGGGTTCCATTCGCAGGTCCGATAACGGAGTTCATTTTTTGTAAGAACGCCGCTCAAACGTTGAAATTATTAAGTTCGTGCATCGGTTCATTAGCTTGTGCACCCTTGGCTGCAATGTGTTGCACTTTGTCACAAGAAATTTGACGTGCACTTGGTTGGTGATCTTCCGGATTTTTTGTAAGCTATCCAACCCGATGTGTGTATGTCAGCGTGAACATTAAGAAAGATGATACTAAAAGCCATTGTCAAAGGAAAATATCAACCATCAGGGCAAAATATAAGTTAATTTCGAGGGTGAAAATTTTAAATTTCGAAGTTAAACGATTTCGGTGACGTTAAAATGAGGGAGCATTCAAATTTTTCTACAGATATATTCGTAGATGTTGATTATTTATTAATCGATTATTTGGGAACAAAAAACTTTGACACCCCTAACAACTTTTTTTCGAGAAACGTCAACTTGCACGGTAAATTAAAATTAATCAAAATACAATTATTGACTTTTTCTGGCAACAGGTGGTGCTGTAATCATTCGTAAACGGCGTCTCCATGTCGTTGTATGTGAAAACACGAAGTGACCTATATTGTTAATATATTCTCAATTTAGTTGAAAATCGGAGTTTTCGACTAGCGAAGTTGGATTTTTCTCCAAATCCATGCGTCGGACCTAACTTCGGAAGTGATGCGCTGTATAGTAAACCTTGTCCGCTATACAGCGCACCACTTCCGAAGTTAGGTCCGACGCACGGATTTGGAGAAAAATCCAACTTCGCTAGTCGAAAATTCCGGGATTCAACTGTACGTACAATAGTATATTTGCCTAGGGGCAAGACACTGTGCAAGCGAGAGCAACTCTGAGAGATTCTGAGTTACTCTTTTTATCGATGATCGACGAAATTTGGTGAAAGACATCCTTAAAACTGCAATTTTCATTCAGCATACGCAACACTTTGCAGTTCGACATTGATGCCAGATCACACTTTGGCATAAATGGGAGAAATTCTGAGGAACTGTGAGGAATTCTGAACAACACCTCGAACACAGATTTGCTCTCGTTAGATCTGTCTTGCCCCTAGGCCATGGCAATCTGACATGTTGTTTGTGATCTTCGGTTTAAATGCTAGTAAAAAAAAAATAAAAAAAATGAAAGAAATCTAAGATGGCCGATCATACACAAATAGTTTTATTAGATTTTATTTAGTTTTCGAGGCGCACTTGACGCTGTCGTATTGTAGTTTTATAACATTCCTGTCGTGGTTGTCAAACCTTCTTGGTCAAAAAATGGTTTTATGCCGTATGTTTTTAGTGAGCCGTCGAGACTGTTATAAAATTTTCTTAAAATCAATGATCCTAAGGTGGTACAATAGTTATTAAGGACTACAATAAAACTGGGCCAGCTGTAGGTATCGTACGTAGACTTGTGGTAGACTCTCGGCGGTATATATAATCGTGAGGTCGGCATGATCCACTGCACGAATTTTTTTTGTGGGAATAAGCAAGCCAGCATAAATATGATTAAGATCCAATGAGTGCTAAAAACTTCAATATAAACGCATTGTTACTTGGGAGTGATTGATGGGGATGTGCTTGAAAAAGTTGAAGATTTTTTTATCTTAGAACATTTGACGTTTCCCGTGATGTGAAAAGGCGTATTGCAGCTGCGAATAGGGCCTTTTACGGATTGCGTAACCCATGGCGTAACCAGCTTAGGTCCCGTAACTTGCGAACGCAAAGGTAATTCGCTCTTTATAAGACGCTGACTCTTCCGGTTGCCCTCTACGATCACGGGACGTGGACGTTAACCCTCTACATCCCATGGTTGTTCTAGAGTACCATCGATTTTCGACGAACTCGAGACAAACGGCATTAGATGAATATGATACAATACTTTTTGAAAATGATTATAACCTCATAAGGTTAGCCCAACTACTATCTCCTTGTTTCAGTAGTGGAACTATTGTTATAAACAATCAAAAACCTATTAATTTACAAAAAAAAAATCATTGAATTCGAAAAATTTAGCAAATTTACAATAACTTTTGTTCAAGCACTTTTTTGAAACGCTTTTTTGGCATAGAAATAGTCTTTTAAAGACGTGTAAAGAGAAGGGTTAAAGGAGGTAGACCGTAATGCATTTGGAGTTTTTGAGCACACAAAGTTTTGCGGACAATTCTCGGTGGGAAACAAAAAAAATGGAGTGTGGCATAGACGTGTGAAACACGGGTGTACAAAGTTGCGAATATTGTGAAACTTGTAAAATACGGCAGACTTCAGTGGGTAGGACACGTAGTGCGAATGTCGGAAAGAATAGCGAAAACAATATTCAGTAGGGAACTAGGTAGAGGCCGGCGACTTAGTGGGCGGCTGGGAACGCGCTGGCTGCACGCGGTTGAAGAAGATCACCCTGATAAAAACTAACCATAGGGTATTTGGTGAAAACCATTCCTGTACCATATAGTGTACCAGCTACAATATAGTGTATTGTAATGGAATGGTTCGCTAAAAGCTGTACACATTGGTAGCTACTATACATTTACATCCGATCTTTATGTAACAATATATTATACTGTTTTTCTTACGTTTGAACCATTCACTATTCCGAAACAATCTTTTTCCGTGCATTTTTAATTATTTATTTAGTTTATGATTTTTTCCGTGCTTTGTTCTGTTCATGTTCGTGACATTTTTGTTGCAAAGGAAATGAAAGAGAAAAAAGTGAATAAGTTGAAACATCTATTTAAAGTCAATAAAATCTTTAAATAGTGGTAAACCAGGTGTCCTAAGGACTGCATATCCAAGAGATATGGCGGGCTAGGTATGTAGAGTGCGATGAGAGAAATACGAATGTAGGTCAACCCGGAAAGACGCAGGCCAGGTTACCGTAAATCAGTGGATGAGTTCAACACTATTCTTTCTCTTCTTCTCTCATGTGAACTAGCCTTGTACCACAACCGAATTAAATGCGATTTATCTTTGACGTAGATCCTATAGAGTTGTCTGTGGACATAGTACTTGTTTACGTTTTTCGCCGGTGTTAATTTTTCAATTCTCCTTGTGTAAATTCGACTGAATCGTGTTATAAATATTACCTGTTTGTTGTTAATTGGTGGTTGCATATATGTTTGATGGGCGATCGCGTCTAGTGTGTGATAATATTGTGAAATTACAATTCATCAACAAACACTTTTTCGAGACAACGCACTCTTTTTCGCTGCGAACATTCAGTGTCGCCTTGCTGCACTTTTCGGGCTACCGTAGTTTCACGTGTTAGAGCATCTCCACCGGTTTCACATATTAGACTAACTCCACCGTGGTTGTGTTATTTGACGATTAGAATCGTGAATCGTTGCATTATGTCTCTCGTGTGCGGTTCGTGCGCCGGTGATATCGACGATGTGAAAGTCGTATGTCGCGGTATTTGCAAAGCGGTATTTCACCCCGGATGCTGTGGTATTTCTGCCGAAGTGTTTGAAGAGGTGATGAAAAATCCCCAAGTTTTCTGGTATTGCCCATCATGTACGTCGCTGATGGAGGACATGCGCGTGCGTAACATCATCTGTGCTGCGTATGAAACCGGTCAAAGCCAAGCATTAAATTCGCATAGCGGTATTATGCAAGACTTGAAATCCGAGATCATGGTGGAACTTAAGGAAGAGATAAGAACTAGTTTTGCGAGGTTGATCAACTCTAGCTCGTTTACTCCGAAGTCTTCCAAACGTGTCGGTATCAATCCTCGGTTAACCCGAAGCCGACGGTTGTTCAGTGCTGCTGACGATGGAGTACCGAAACGACCTCAACCGCTGTTACTCGGGACTGGCAGTACTCCCTCCCCATCAATGGATATTATTACAGTACCTCCGGCGCAACCAAAGTTTTGGCTGTATTTGTCACGGATCGCAAGGGATGTTACAGCTGACCAAATTTGTGCCCTAGCAAAGAAACGTTTAGGCTCCGATGATGTCCAAGTTACTCGACTTGTCGCAAAAGGAAAAGATGTGAACACTCTGTCGTTCATTTCATTTAAAATTGGGATGAACATGGAATTGAAAACCAAAGCCCTTTCGACATCTACATGGCCGAGGGGAGTTCTCTACAGAGAGTTCTCTGACAATAGATCGGGAGGAAATTTTTGGCGACCAGAGCTTGTCAATATACCGGACGACCCGCTGATTATACCGACAGACGAGGTCGTAGGAATGGAATAGTAAGCAATATACTATCCAGCATACCGGGACGCACAACTGCCGCAGGCCTTGAGGAAGTCTCTATCCCTCTCAATGCAGTCGAGCCCCTCCAGCCAGCGACCAGCAGTCGTCCCGGTCCTGCATTAGAGAAGGGAGATGAGATCTTCCGACCTCCAACTTCAGGCAAGTACGCAACTCTTTCAAGCCCTTCGCGCCCTGATTCGTGCAACAATTCCAGCCAATTCCCTACAAGCGGCCCTCGGATAGCCTCGCGGAACCGGACACCGGGACGCACACTTGCCATATGCCTCGAGGAAGTCTCTATCCCTCTCATTGCAGTCGAGCCCCTCCAGCCAGCGACCAGCAGTCGTCCCGGTCCTGCATTTGAGAAGGGAGACGAGATCTTCCGACCTCCAACCTCAGGCAAGTACGCAACTCTTTCAAGCCCTTCGCACCCTGATTCGTGCTACAATTCCAGCCAATTTCCTACAAGCGGCCCTCGGATAGCCTCGCGGAACCGGACACCGGGACGCACACTTGCCATATGCCTTGAGGAAGTCTCTATCCCTCTCATTGCAGTCGAGCCCCTCCAGCCAGCGACCAGCAGTCGTCCCGGTCCTGCATTTGAGAAGGGAGACGAGATCTTCCGACCTCCAACCTCAGGCAAGTACGGAACTTTTTCAAGCCCTTCGCACCCTGATTCATGCAATAATTCCAGCCAATTTCCTACAAGCGGCCCTCGGATAGCCTCGCGGAACCGGACACCGGGACGCACACTTGCCATAGGCCTCGAGGAAGTCTCTATCCCTCTCATTGCAGTCGAGCCCCTCCAGCCAGCGACCAGCAGTCGTCCTGGTCCTGCATTCGAGAAGGGAGATGAGATCTTCCGACCTTCAACCTCAGGCAAGTACGCCGCACATCCGAGCTATTTCTCTTCTGAGACGTCCATTGATTCTAGCCGATCTTCTCCAAGTCAACACCGTCTCATTTTTTTTTTTTTTTTACTTGTTCGTTTATTTGGAAGGCTCGGGCGCCACATGGGCATAACTGAGCCGAAATCTTTTGTTTTTACAATGAATTTACATTTTACAATTTATTACTGCCTTAAAACTATGTTAGTTTGGGAAGCCGAAGTACTCGCGGCTGTTTCGAGGTTAAGGATTGAAAAAAAAAATTAAATTGGGAAGGAGGGATTTATGGGTTTAAAACTAAATTATTTGCTAACTTATACTAAAACATTGATGGGACAAATTGTCCATATCTGCAACGGAACCAAAAAGAAAAGACTTTATCGGTAGAAAACGACAAGAAGAGGACAAACGGAAGGGGGGTGACGACAGACAGGGGCGAACAACAAAACCAAAAGGCGGACAACGAAAACAAGGAACGTACTACATCAAACTCTGACATCAACACGTTTCAAAAACTGATAAATCAGGTTCATGTATTCCAAATCAAGTCCTGCCAACACTTCTCTAACGGGTTTCTGTTGTTTTCCTCGGACCCGGAGAATTTCATGCAGCTCAGATCTGACCTCATGATACTCATTGCATCCCCACACGACATGTTCGATATCCTGGTAAGCCACACCACAGACACAGAGATTGCTTTCTGAGAGCCCAATACGGAAGGTGTGTGCGTTCAACAAATAGTGGTTGGACATCAACCGACACATCACACGAATGAAATCGCGGCCTAAATCCAACCCTTTGAACCATGGCTTCTTCGACACCTGTGGAATGATGGAGTGCAACCATCTACCCATCTCTCCATCTCTCCATTTGTGTTGCCAGCTGATCAAGGTCTCCTGACGGGCCAATGCAAAAAATTCGTCGAAGGCGATTTGACGCTCGTAAATATCGCCTTCGCTAGCGCCCACCTTAGCCAGAGAGTCCGCTTTCTCATTGCCCGGGATTGAACAATGTGAAGGGACCCAAGCTATGGTGATGATGTATGAGCGTTTGGACAAAGCACTCAAGACTTGGCGTATTCCTTTCAGGAAGTACGCTGAGTGCTTCATCGGTTTCATTGACCGAACAGCCTCCAGAGAGCTTAGACTGTCGGTAAAAATGAAGTAGTGCTCAGGTGGAAGAGTGTGAATGTACTCTAAGGTGTAGTATATAGCCGCGAGCTCAGCAATGTATACCGAACATGGCTTTTGAAGCATGAAGGTGGCGCTATGAAATTCGTTGTAGACACCGAATCCAGTCGAATCATCGGTTTTGGAACCATCTGTGAAGAACTGTCTGGCCCCGCTAACATGCCCGAACTTACTTGCAAAAATTTGTGGAATACCTATGGAACGAAAAGATTCCGGTATACCGGTGATCTCATCCCTCATAGAGAGATCAAAATCCACAAAGGAGCTGTCGAAGTCTGAGAAGTTGTCACGATTGGTGTTAACCGGAGATGGGCTTACCTCCAGCGTCATGTACCAGTAGTACACACTCATAAAACGAGTTTGGGGATTCTGTTCGAGCAGCTTTTCGAAGTTTTCTATGACTAACGGATTCAGAACCTCGCATCGGATGAGGAACCGGAACGACAACTCCGCAAAGCGGTCTGTCAGAGGCTGTACGCCAGCAAGTACCTCTAAACTCATTGTGTGAGTCGAGTTCATGCAACCTAACGCGATCCGAAGGCAACGGTACTGAACCCGTTGAAGCTTCAGCAAGTGTGTTTTCGCCGCGGATTGAAAACAGAAGCTACCGTATTCTAAAACCGATAGAATGGTCGTTTGGTACAGCCTGATCAGATCTTCCGGGTGTGCTCCCCACCATGTTCCGGTAATAGTTCGCATAAAGTTGATTCGTTTTTGGCATTTCTGTATCAGATACACAATGTGCTTCCCCCAGGTGCATTTGGAATCGAACCAGACGCCGAGGTATTGTGAAAACATGCTATGAGTGATTGTCTTACCCATCAGAACGAGCGGAAACTTAGCCGGTTTGTGTTTTTTAGAAAAGACAACCATCTCAGTTTTCTCCGGAGAGAACTCGATACCCAGCTTGAGAGCCCAAGTAGACAAATTGTCCAAAGTATCCTGTAGTGGTCCTTGCAGATCGACTGCTATTGATCCCGTTACAGAAACAACACAGTCATCCGCAAGCTGCCTTAACGTGCAGTTTTCCATGAGACATTCATCTATGTCTCTAACATAAAAGTTGTAAAGAAGGGGGCTCAGACATGAACCCTGGGGGAGGCCCATGTAGCTAATTCGTGAAACTGTCAAGTCGCCATGAGCGAAACTCATCTGCTTCTCAAACAGCAAATTATACAAAAAATTGTTCAGAATTGGTGAAAGGCCACTTTCGTGTAGTTTGTCGGAAAGAACATCGACACAAACTGAATCAAAAGCCCCCTTAATATCCAAAAACACTGAGCCCATTTGCTGCTTTTGAGCAAAGGCAAGCTGAATTTCTGAAGAAAGCAACGCAAGACAGTCGTTCGTCCCTTTGCCTCTGCGGAAACCGAACTGTGTATCTGACAACATGCCATTCGATTCAACCCATTTGTCCAGTCGAAAGAGAACCATCTTCTCCAACAGCTTCCGTAGACAAGACAACATCGCGATTGGACGGTACGAATTATGATCCGACGCGGGTTTCCCGGGTTTTTGAACAGCTATCACCCTCACTTGTCTCCAGTCATCCGGAACGATGTTGTTATCCATGAACTGATTGAACAAGTTCAACAAGCGCCTCTTAGCGACGTCGGGGAGGTTTTTAAGCAAGTTGAACTTGATTCGATCCATTCCTGGAGCGGAATTGTTACATGAAAGAAGAGCAAGTGAGAATTCAATCATTGAAAACGGCCTATCCATGTCGTCCCTATCGTCGGAAACATCACGAATTATTCGCTCCACGGGCACGGAATCTGGACAAACTTTTTTTGCGAACTTGAGGATCCATCGAGGAGAGCTTTCTCGATCCTCGTTGACCGACGACGCGTTACGCATTCTTCTACCGACGTTCCAAAGAGTTCTCATCGATGTCTCGCGCGACAAACCCTCGACGAACCGACGCCAGTAACCGCTTTTCTTCGCCTTGATCAAGTTCTTGAACTTGCTTTCAAGGGAAGCGAACCGCTTGAAGTTTTCGACCGAACCGCGTTTCCGAAACTCTTTGAACGCCGCGGATTTCTCGCGATAGATTTCTGTACACTCACTATCCCACCACGGATTCGGGGGTTTCCTACGAACCGACGGACCTGGCACTGGTCGACGTTGTGCCTGAAGCGCGCTACTGAGGATCAGCTCGGACAGAAACCGATACTCTTCCCGCGGTGGAAGGACTTGTACCGATTGCTCACCGTCGATAATTGCTTCTGCGTACTTCTCCCAGTCAATGTGCTTGGTGAGATCGTAGGCGATGTCGATAGATGGAGGTTGATGTGACCCATTGGAAATAGAAACAACAATCGGCAGATGATCACTACCATGAGGATCCTGGATAACCTTCCATGAACACTCCAGCGATAGTGAGCTCGAACAGATTGAGAGGTCTAATCGGCTGTTTCTGGGACTGCCATCTTGAGCTGGAGGTGCCACTCGTGTAACTTCTCCGGTATTCAAAATTGTCATGTTGAAGTCGTCGCAAAGGTCATATATCAAAGATGAACGGCTGTCATCGTACAGTTCCCCCCAGCCTGTACCATGGGAGTTGAAATCTCCCATGAGCAGCCGAGGCTCGGGCATAACCGAGCAGATGTGGGCGAGATCCCTGCGAGATATTGCAGTTCTCGGTGGAAGATATATGGAGGCAACACTGAGGGTTTTACCTCGGATAGTCACCTCACATGCGACGGCTTCAATGCCTGTCATCGGATGAAAATCGACTCTGTAAAATGAGTGCTGCTTCTTAATCCCTAGAAGCACCCCTCCGTACGAGTCGGATCGATCAAGGCGAATGATATTATAATCGGGAAAAGGTAAGGTTACATCAGGTGTCAGCCATGTTTCGGATAGTGCAAAAACATCGCATTGTAAATTGTTAACTAAAAATTTAAAAACGTCTAATTTCGGTGTAATACTACGACAGTTCCAGTGTAGAACCGAAATCGTATCTTCGACCTCGGTGGTTAAATTAGCCATCGAAAGATACGATTGTCGCAAGGAGGGGCATTTTAGAAGCCAACTGCTTCAAAAGAGGGGTCACACAAGGAAGAAGTCCTTTTACAATGTTCTTCACGGAATCTGAAGCATTGAAGAAGCTGAGGATGATGTCTATGATGCCAGAGAGCGTAAACAATGGCGCACCCTGAGGTTGCTCCTGGTGCTCCGAATGCTGTCTTTCCGGTTGAGAATTCGAAAAAAGTGGGACATCTGGGATTTTAGATGTTCCCGGGAGTGATGGAAAGTCTCGTTCGTCCTGGATTTTGAATCCCGGAGGGGAACGTTTTGTGACTTTCTTACCACTCTTGAAATTTGTCATGGTGGGTTGGGGGTCGCTGCTAGGCAGATTCCGAGGTTTTTTGGTGGGTCTCTGGAGCCTCATCCGTTTCCTCGTTTCACCCTTGAAAACAAAGGGAACCCCGTCCCCGACCTCAGAGTCAGAGCCCTGATCATCGAGAGATAAAGACGAGTAGATGTTACGGGATTCAACGGTCGGGGCAGCTTTTTTCAGCATTTCGGCGTAGCTTCGCCGTGATCGCTGCTGCAACGATCGTTTTTGATGTTTTTTCTGCTGTATGTACCTTGGGCAATCAATCAGATCATGTGGACGGTCGCTGCCACAATAAACACACTTGGGCGGCGTTTTACACGCACCGTCCACATGTCTCTCCCCGCATGTTGCACAGCGAGGTTTATTGCTGCAGTACTGAGCGGTGTGGCCCAGCTGCTTGCAATTGATGCAATTCATTACCTTCGGTACATACAGCCTCACAGGTAGTCGAAGTTTGCCAATCGCCAGCAGATCTGGTAATGCAGATCCGGAGAAGGTCACACAAAATTCTTCAGATGGTGTGTAAACCTTCTTCTCACCCTCCTGGGAGACCGAATGCAGTTGCCGGCAATCCAGTATCTGGACAGGAGGTAGAGAAGGGTTATGGAAACGACCACAGCCTTGCATGATCGTTTCGCAGGTCAAAGATGCGTCGGCGACCTTCCCCGAAATCTCTATCGACGCGCTCGGTAGGTAAACGAAGTACTCAAGTGTAAACAACTCGCAGGCCACAATCTCATTAGCGTGTTTTCGGTCGCCTACTGTCACCCGAAGCTTAGCTGTACCGACCATGTCAATGGAGACAACGGAAGAATACCGTTTAGTCAGATCCTTGCTGATTTGAACGGTGTTCAAACGTTTGCCTTTGGGTCGGAAGAAAACAACATATGGCCCGCCAAAGTCGGGAGGGTAGGCCTTGAGGCGGGGGGACGACGAAACAGATTTACTGTTGGTGTCCATTGGAGAAGCGCCAGGGTGAGGGGAGACAAAGGGATTAGCATTTACATCGCCTTGTTGGCTCGAGCAGTCCGATGCCAATAACAAAGCTTCGTTGATGCGGTACGACGTACCCCCGCCATCGTCATCATCGCCCATTGCACAATGGTTTATTTTCCCATTTTCACGCTCTTAATTAATAGCTCGTAAGATTGAGGAAATAGAGCAATGGCGTATTCGGCAAAGTTGACGGGGATGACCAGCGCCATCTTTTGACAGTTAGAGTTTTCGGATCAATCCTCCTAAAAGTGAGATACAAAATTATTTTTTTTAAATTGTTGAGATAGAAGATTGACGTAAGGACTGTTCAATTTATAAAACGGACAACTTTACAAGGCTATAAAAAGAAGACGCGTAGTTCAAATTTAACCACCCTTGCATCGTTGTTCAGTACATCATTTTTCATTATAGTAGTGATTTTTGAATCGAATAAAAATAGTTTTAATTCATAGAAAACCGGCCAGGTGTTAAATGAGGTGGATTTTACGATTCCTGAAAATTGAAAATATATATAAAATTACTGTTCACATATGGTATATCGTTTTTAATATCAGATAAGTATGTGCCATGCTGCAGCAGCATGAGTAATAAACATTCTGGAGAAGTTTAAACTCAATTGGAAAATTAGTTGTTGAAATATTAAAGTCTCAAGTGAGATTCGTTTTTTTGATTAAAATTCAATTGTAAAGCAAAAAGGACATGAAAATATTCAATAAACATTTTTTTTATGCATCCAGTCAAAAGTAGGAATGATGTGGTTTCAAATGCAGAAAACTGCTACTTAATAGCATTGCTGGTTTGGTTACTGTGCGCCATTACATGCACAGTAATCAAAACAGTTTCGTTCTTTGAAGGTTCTTCCAAATAACAATGCAACCTAATGCAAATTTTACATAACATTGATGTTGGAAATAAAAATTTTTCATCCAATTGTTATTAAATAGGGTGTACAATAACATAGGATCAACTTTGTTGAAAAAAAATAATAACAAGATTCGCTAGAGTCGAAAATTTGCATCAATGGAGCAAAAAGAATGGATTTTTTTACAATGACCATCTTCATGGAATAATTTTTTATGAAGAATGCAATTTAAGTATTTTTTTTCTTCAGCATCATTCAGAAAACAATATTCTACTACTCTGGACAAATTTTTAGCCGAATCCGTTGTGCTATTGCATTACAGGACTTAAATAAATATTTTTTAATAATTTCTTTGTAAACAAGGCAACTCACTTTATCAAGCTGAAAGCTGGCTTGGTGCATTATTACTAACCAACTATTGAGCTTTACCTTTAGTAAAATAGTATAAGATTCAAATACAATAAAAACTTCATGAAAATATGGATGTTTAGTATGTGGAAAAATATGTCGAATTTTGAGAAATGGGTTTTTATTGAAGTTTTACGAAAACCGATACAGTTACACAATAAAGAACATTTTGCTCAATGTTATATTTTTCCGACAAATGAGAATAGCTATAGAAAGTTATGCAAAAAACTGGAAATGATTTTATTGAAAAATAAAAAAGATATCGCACAAGCAAGTTGTCCGTTTTATAAATTGAACAGTCCTTATTCGGCAAAGTTGTAGCATTTGTGATTCCAAACAACTTTCCTGAAGACGTCAATGTTGTATTTTTTACACCAATGGAGATAGAGGCCTGTGTTTAAAGGTTAGCCCCAAAAACATGTTTTTTAAGTAAAACATACATTTGTTGAATTGTTAGGCCCATACAATGTTCTGCAAAGTTGTATGTATCTATAAAATACGCAACTTTGTCGAAGACATCAAAGCTGTGGGAATTAAATGAGACGAGTTATAGATAAATTTATGATTTTTTTCATCCACTTTTAGGGATAAATATCTTTCTTAGGGGCAAAAAGGTGCAGCTGAGGATACCCTTATAAGAAAGTACATCTAAAGAGCTTTCAAATAAGGGTTAGTTTGTCCATCCACGATCGTCTACTGAGGAGATATGACTATAATAGAAAATGTCCATACTACGATATAATTGCAATCAAATCTACTTTGACAGCAAAATTCATGGCTACTATGATGAAATATAAGTTAAACCCACTTTCGTCTTATCCTAATAAAAGTTCATTGTCTTGACTTTCTTCATATAAAATTTAAAATTGCTTTACAGAAGAACTCGTGAGTTGTTTTACTCTGTGAGAACGTATGAAACCCCGATAAATCTTAATATTTTATTCAATGAATGAAATTTGTACTAAATAGTAGAAATCATATAAAAAGGCTGTGGAACACATTTTTAGAACAAATTTGGTATTTAAAACAATCAGGACTGTTGCGCAAATTAGCTTAGAGAAGACTACCTATTATTTGATCATAGTAGCCATGAAATTTACTGTCAACGTAGATTTAAATGCAGGTAAATCGTAATATGGTCATTTTTTATTATGGTCATATCTCCTCAGTAGACGATCGTGGACGGACAAACTAACCCTCATTTGAAAGCTCTTTAGATGTACTTTCTGATAAGGGTATCCCCAGCTGCACCTTTTTGCCCCTAAGAAAGATATTTATCCCTAAAAGTGGATGAAAAAAATCATAAATTTATCTCTAACTCGTCTCATTTGATTCCCACAGCTTCGATGTCTTCAGAAAAGTTGCGTATTTTACTGATACATACAACTTTGCAGAACATTGTATGGGCCTAACAATTCAACAAATGTATGTTTTACTTAAAAAACGTGTTTTTGGGGCTAACTTTCAAACACAGGCCTCTATCTCCATTGGTGTAAAAAATACAACATTGACGTCTTGAGGAAAGTTGTTTGGAATCACAAATGCTACAACTTTGCCAAAGACGTCAACCCTCTATCTCAACAAATTAAAAAAAATAATTTTGTATTTCACTTTTAGGGGGATTGATCCGAAAACTCTAACTGTCAAAAGATGGCGCTGGTCATCCCCGTCAACTTTGCCGAAGACGCCATTGCTCTATTTTCTCAATCTTACGAGCTATTAATTAAGAGCGTGAAAATGGGAAAATAAACCATTGTGCATTGTGGTAGTTAACTACCACCACGGGGCACTCAATAACCTTAAACTAATACTATCACGGGGACGAGAAATAATCAAAAAACAAGGGACAAAGTTAACGCTACAGGAAAAGTGAGAAAAAACTGCTTATGTACCAAATTAAATCTAATCAAAGAGTCAGTGGAGAGGGGGGAACAACGAGAGGTAACTTTATGTACTTATCTTTGTGCACTCTGTTTAGCCACAGGCTCGACGACGACTGGTCCAAGCGATCGGATGGCCCGCACAGGGAGGAAGCGAGCTGCTGCTGAGCGCCCGTCGTCGTGTGCGGCGGTTGAATGCTCTCTGCTCTTCTCTCGGTGGGCTGCTGCTGTCGACGACGATGAGCTTGGGTACTCACTGGAAGAAGCCGATCACGGCCGCGCGGTGTGCGGGGGGTGCTGCACTGATGTGCTCGATAATTGGACAATGCGCCACGTGATATAATAAAAACGTGAACTTTACTCAAACCAAACGAACTTTTGCGGCAAAAATTGTGGCCTAGCCAACCGCACTCGTCCCACTAGGGATAATCACTTCTACACTTGATCAATCGGAAAACTAGCACTTTGCAAAATAGTCACCGAACTGGATAGTATCGGGAGACAAACCGGACGAACGAAAAGTTGCGACTGTCTCGCACGAACGCTCGCCAAAGAGTGACACCGTCTCATTGGCGAGAATGTTTCACCGGTACGCACGGTTACTGTACATTCCGAGAGACGAACCACCGGTTCCACCCAGGCAGTTGCCTCGCGGTTTCAACGGACTTCCAAAGATCTGCTAATTTATTATCAAAACGCCGGGGGAATGAACACCGATGCCAATAGATACTTGTTGGCAACTTCGGACGACTGCTATGACATCATCGTTTTGACTGAAACTTGGCTCGATTCCCGTACCCTGTCCAGCCAAGTGCTTGGGCCTTCGTATGAGGTGTTCCGTTGCGACCGTGGACCTAGAAATAGTCTTAAGAATATTGGTGGCGGTGTTCTTGTTGCGGTAAAAAAGGAACTAAAATCCAAAACGATCGATAGCGACTCCTGGGCAAGTGTGGAGCAAGTGTGGGTTCAAATCAAACTATCAGACCGCAACGTGTACTTGTGTGGGATTTACGTTCCTCCTGATCGCACCCGCGATATCGCTTTAATTGACGCACATATCCTATCGACTATGCATATGGTTGATGTAGCGACTGCTACTGATGAGATTATTGTGATCGGAGATTTTAATCTTTCCGGTATTTGTTGGAAGTCGTCCCGCGACGGTTTCCTTCATCCTGACCCAAGCTGTTCTACCTTCCATGCTGGCGCAACCCGTCTTATCGACAGTTACAGTACTGCAACGCTGCAGCAGGTTAATAACGTGATGAATGAAAATGGACGTTGTTTGGATCTTTGTTTCGTCAGTTCGAAAGATGTGGCTCCGTTGTTAACAGCTGCCCCGTCCCCCTTGGTTAAGACTGTTACACATCATCCTCCACTTGCACTCGTTCTCAACTATAATGACGCACACATCCAAGAAAGCATTTCTCCGGTCTCGTACGATTTCAACCGGGCGAACCACCAAGGCATAGCTGAATTTCTTGGTTCAATAGACTGGCTTGACGTTCTGGATTTGAACGATGTGGAAAATGCTGCTCTAACACTTTCGCATATCATGGGACATGCAATTGAAAGATATGTACCAAAAATAAATCATTCCTCCTGTGGCCCACCTTGGCAAACTCAAGAGCTCCGCAGAATGAAGACTACAAAACGTGCAGCCCTTAGACTGTATTCCAAACGCCGAACGCTCCTTCTACGTGACCATTACTTGAGGGTGAACAACGAATATAAGAACACTAGCAGGCGCTGTTTCAGAAGATATCAGCTACACATCCAACGAAAACTGAAGTCGAAACCCAAAGCGTTCTGGCGATATGTGAATCAACAACGAAAGGAGTCTGGGTTGCCTTCCACAATGACGCTTGAAGGTCGAGTGGCCTCTGATAGAAACGATGTGTGTCGTCTTTTCGACAGTAAATTTGCTAGCGTGTTCAGTGAGGAGGTTCTATCCGAAGAGCATATAATGCTTGCCGCTAGTAATGTTCCACTGAACGGTGATGTACTAACCACGATTGGTGTTGATGATACAACGATTGTGAGAGCAGCCAGGCAATTGAAATCATCGATCAATCCCGGGCCCGACGGTATTCCATCATCTTTCCTAAAAACGCATATTGACGAATTAGTCGACCCTATCCGGTTGGTGTTTTCTTTGTCCCTAACTAGCGGAATTTTTCCGTCAGTCTGGAAGAAAGCTATCGTGTTTCCCGTTCACAAAAAAGGCGATCGAAAGTAATTACCGAGGAATATCATCTCTCTGTGCCATCTCGAAACTATTCGAGCTTATTGTTATGGAACCACTGATGTCTCATTGCAAGCCGTACATCAGTGAAAATCAACATGGTTACATCTCGGGTAGATCCACTACCACCAATCTCTTGAACCTTACATCTCACATTACGGACAGCATGGCTGAACAAGCCCAAACTGATGTGGTCTACACGGATTTGAGCGCTGCATTTGACAAGATTAATCATGCTGTGACGATCGCTAAACTTGAGAGACTCGGGATCGGCGGCCAGACACTACGCTGGCTCTACTCCTACCTCACAGAACGCTTTCTGACGGTTGGAGTTGATGGGCATTTCTCGGAAACTTTCAAGGCTACTTCTGGAATACCTCAAGGGAGTCATCTGGGTCCCCTAATTTTCCTGTTGTATTTCAACGATGTCAACTACGTTATCAAAGGCCCACGATTAAGCTTCGCAGACGATTTGAAAATGTTCCTGCGCATCCGTTCTATCTGTGATGCTACGATGCTTCAAGCTGATTTGAATGCCTTCGCGAACTGGTGCAGTTTGAATCGTATGGTAGTTAACCCCGAAAAATGCACCGTTATTTCGTTCTCTCGGAGAAAACAGCCAATCCTGTTTAACTATCAGTTACACGGAACAGAACTTCAACGAGCTGATCATGTGAGAGACTTAGGTGTAATTCTGGACGTTCAGCTGACTTTTAAACACCATTTGTCGTATGTTATTGCGAAGGCTTCTAGGACTCTAGGATTCATCTTCCGTATTGCCAAGGACTTTACCGACGTCTACTGCCTTAAGTCACTCTATTGCTCGCTTGTTCGTTCGACTCTAGAATATTGTTCCGCTGTCTGGCTTCCATACTATCAGAACGGCATAGAAAGGATTGAATCGGTTCAGCGTCGCTTCATCCGTTTTGCACTTCGCAGGCTTCCCTGGCGTGACCCTCACCGATTGCCGAGCTATCTTAGTAGATGTCGATTGATACACCTCGAAACGCTACAAACACGCAGAGATGTTAATAGAGCGATGATAATCGCGGATTTGCTGCAAGGGAGAATAGATTGTCCTGCTATTCTTGCACTGATCGACATTAATGCTCGCAGCAGAAGACTACGGGCTAATGCCATGTTACGATTGCCGCTCCGACGAACTCTTTTTGGACAAAACAGTGCAATGATTGGCCTGCAACGTTGTTTTAACAGAGTAGCGTCAGGTTTTGACTTCCATCTTCCCAGGCAAATCATCCGCCGTAATTTTATTGAAGAACTCACCTCCAGAATAGTGTAATGAATTGTATTGTAGTTGTTTTGTTCTGTTGTACGTATTATTTTTTACTGTTACTTGAGCTTTGTTGTTATTTTTAAGTACTAACCATCATTGGGACAATAAGTCTGTTGATGTATTAATAATAAATAAATAAATAAATAAATAAATAAATAGAGCTATTTTTAACATAAGGACTGGACTGGACACTGAAACGACTTCTGATATAAGTTCGTCTTCGCTTTTTAACCTAACTTATAGTTGAATCGAACTTGACAGTTTTCTCATGAGTTGTTATGTACATATTTCATAGTTCAGTCAAACTGGAACCTCAATATTGCAATAACGGTTAAGCACGCTGAATGATACGTATGTACCTTGTCACCCACTTCATGCAACTACATTAGTGGTCTAATAACACTTAGCGCGCTAGGCATAGTTCCATCATGCCGCTCAAAGTGTTGCCACAAATAATGCTTAGTTTGCAAAACCCAATTATCTGGCTGGTGGGACATGGGAGCCTAAGCTTCAACTGTTAATGCAATCAGAGGCTACTCAGACTTAGACGAGTTTAGGTTAGTTTGGCTAGAACTGCCATTAACGAAGGAACATGACGAGATAATATAACATTATATGGTTTATCTAATGTAAAACAATACAACATAACAAAAGAGAACCATTCTAAACCCATTATTTTATAACCAGTAGTGAAATTCAATTAAAAACAATATATGGTTTTGTAAAAAAATATATATGGAGAAAAATATTTTTTTATATTGTTACGATACTTAACAACCCGTATAGTATATTGTAAAAATCTTATTTACAATTCACTGTATGGTGTCTACATTACATCTTATTGTTTTTGTATTTTTTATTTTTACAGTGGTGTTTATTGTAACAATATGGTTCTAAATAGTACTGTTACAATACAACATTCGGTTTTTCTACTGTATTTTTTATTCGGGCAGCGATCCCTACGCGTTCGGGAAACATCGCCCAATACCGACGAATATGGTGCTCTACTATACGTTCGGCTTGGAGTAAAGTTACTTAGTAGCCAACAAGGTATCAAGGTTGGCTTGTATACCATACAAAAGATTCCAAGCATACTTACTATAGCTAAGCTGCGTCCCGCACTCGGCACAGGTATACTTCTGAAACGCCAGTCCTATCTCCGGGCAGATGCATTCGATCGGACGGTTCCGTTCGGTGGTGATTACGTGAGCACAAATCCTTATCACGCTCGGTATGCACTTGTGGTGAGCGACAAAAGAACAATCTGTCCACGGAAGCGAAAGAAACAAATTTGGTTCTTATCAATCTGTGATGATTTGTGACTTCTCTCAGATGTTTCTGTGAATTCTTAGGTTGACATTCGAAAGTTTACTTGAACTTTGTGGAACTCTAACGTGTATTTTGTCACGGGGAGCGAAACTTTTGAATATCAACTTTAAGAATTTAGTGAAACTGCCTGAAAGCTATTATACGCTCAATAATTGTAATTATTATAACACATGAAAAACATATTTCTGCACAATAATCATCAAGCTTTTTAGGAAAGGAACTTCTTTATTACCAGCACAGACGTAAGACGGCTGCATCACATTCCAAATAATGCCCGCGCAATGGTCGCAGTGTAACTTTCGTTTGGCCGAGCTATTGCCGCCGCATTTGACAAAGTGATGCCCAAGGATGACCCTCGTGTCCGGAGGCTCCGCGTCCGGATCGCTATCCACGTCCTGAAGTTCCCTCAGTCGATGTCGCAGCTCGATCAGATGCCGTACCAACCATTTCCGCTCGATGGAGTCCTCCGTAGTCTGCAGGACTAGGTCCTTGCACTTCTGGATGGCCGATTCCATCTGAGGAATAGTGACGGTTTCTTCCTGATCCAACACCAGTTGCCATTGTTCCTTAATGAGTGTGTATGGGATGGCATGGGACCGTTCCAGTGAGCTTTCATCGCTGGACAGAACCGAACTGGAAGTCCCCAAAGCAACACCTTCCTCAACGAGCACCTCATCCGAATCGGATTTGTCGGTGATATCATCGGCGTTACTCTGATCGGGATTACTCTTTCCACTGACATCACTATTAGTCATCGATTTGCTGCTCCCGTTGTTGTTATTATTGTTGCTGCTATCATCACTATTCGCGCTGGGAACTACCTCCTCTTTTGCAAGGAAACTAGTCACTGTATTGGGCAGATTCCAGATTCCATCCTTCAGGCTCTGCACCGTCTGCATGTTACCCCACAACGCGCTTATTACGAAACCCCGATCAGTGCTCGCCAGAATCGCGTTGACACTGATTGAACCCAGAAACGATTTTTCGTTCTAGGCTGATAGTAAGTTATGAATTCTCGTCCGTGCACAATCAACAACCAAGAACTCCTCCCTTATCAGAAAGCGACCTTTTTGTTTGTACACAACACAAAGTTAGCACCATACTATAGAGAATGAATCAACTTTTTCAGTAATAAAATCAATTCAGTACTCTCCTGCGTATGAAATGCTCAATCTATGCTCCACTCTCGCGCACACCTCGCGAGAAAGCATAGACAGCATGGTTCTGCTTCGACACGTGCACCAAACAGTTTACGCGCCATTTTCACAAGGGGAATCCCAGCAGAGAACGTGAGAGTTGCGCTCTCAAAGAGAAGATTCATTGAAAACTCGTGAAGCACAGGATAGTTGGAAAGGATTGCCACCCACCCGTTGCTTGACGTAGCTTTGTCCCACTAGGTACCATGCGTCCGCTTCTGTAATCCACACTCAGAAATAAAAGTATACACGGAATTACTATTATTTATGCATTTTGTATCCGCATCTCTCTCATTCTCTTTCTGTTTTCATGCAATCTGCCGTTTAGCCTGGGTTGAAGCGATATGATTTGTCAACCCAGACGAAGCAGCGGATAGCATGAAAACAGAAAGAGAGTGAGAGAGATGCGGATACAAAATGCATAAATAATAGTAATTCCGTGTATACTTTTATTTCTGAGTGCAGTGCAGTTGAATGTCTTTTTACGGCCTGCCACCCACTTTACGCCTACATATCGCCTACACAGTTCGTTGGTCGCTTGCATCTGATTGAGCTATTTTTTAGGGTACCGTCTACCCCCGTTGGCGTTGGTTTGACCGTTGTTGATTTTGTAGTTGGTTTTGAGCTAGACGTTTGCATATAGCCATTCCATAAAAAAAGAATAGACTTGAAAATAAAAGTGCTCCGATATTGCTCAAATTTGGTAGGGATGATCGTTACCGAATATAATTAGACACGTAATTTTCTGTTTCGCCATTGGGGTGGCCATTTTGAAAACAGGGTGGTCCAAAAAACGATTTTCTCATTTTTTTTTCATTTCGTTTTATTTTTCAATGAGTTCTTTCTGAGATTCCTCAGGAGTTCCTTTACGGATACCTCCTGTGTTCATTCTGGAATTCTTCCATGATTGTCCAAGATTGACCAGAAGTTGCTTCTGGGATGTATCCAAGATTTCCTTTAAAGATTCCTCTTTCTGGGAATTTCAACCGTGATTTTTTCCGGTGTTTCTCCAGAAATTTCTTGAGATTCCGGTAAAATTCCGGAGTGATTCTGGAAAACTCCAACGTGATTTGATATAAGTGATTCAATTGATATTTTCCCAAAGGTTCTTCAGAAGCTCTCTCTGTGATGTTTTCAGGAGTTTTTTTTTCTGAAATTCCATCTGACATGCATCTACGAGTACCAGGAATCCTCCTAGAAATATTTTTGTGATACCTCCAGGAATTCCTTCTGAGATTTTTATAAAGGTTCCTTCAGGGAATGGGGTTCCTTTTGGAATGTCTTCAGAAGTACCTTTACCGGGATTCCCAGAAAGAAATCCTACAGAAATGTATTCTCAGAAGGATCTTTTGAAGGAAACCCAGAACGAACATCTGGAGGAATCTATACAAAATTGCTGGAGATATTCCATAAGAAAAAAAAATAGAATAAGTTGAAATTTATAATAGTTTTTGAACGGTTTGAAACCATTTGCGTTGTTTATTGAATTGAGGCTGAATTGCGGAAGGAAAGAAAACTGTAAATTGTAAGTAGCAATAAGTATTAGTTTTAATTATATTTGTATGAAAATAAAATCAATTTCAGTTTAAGCTGATCGACCGAAAAACAGGATTGGTGTCTGCTATAAAAAATAGTTTCGTGATTGAATCACCGCAACCCCCGCAACAGCCTGGAAGGTACTTCTTAAGCAATCCCGGAGAGAACTTTTGGATGAAACTTGGAATAAATCCAGGGGAAATTCCTAAGAGGATTCCACAAGGAACTTTTCGTGTAATCTCCGGAGGAAATCCTGAAGGAATCCCAGAAGAAAGTATGGGAGAAAATCATGAAGAAATTCTTGAAGGAGTTTCTAGAGTAATCTCGAAAAGAGCTAATGAAAAACCCCGCGAGAAATTCTTGGTAGAATCCAGGGAAGATCTCCTGGATCAATTCCAAAAACAACTCCCAAAAGGATAACTCCTTGAGAAATCTCGGAATTTTCAAAAAAGGAAACTCAGAAGAAACTCCTTAAAAAATCCCAGAATACTCTTGAAGAAATCCTAAAAGGAAGGAGTGAATTCCAGAAGATTTTTTTTTTTTAGAAAATTAGTTTTAATCACAATGGAAATGAATGGAAAGGATGAATTTGTGAATGAACTCTTGGTCTTGGATAAATCCCAGAAGCAACTTCTGGTCAATCTTGGAAACTCCTTAACCCTTATGTGGCCGACAGGTAACCGGGTACCCAGCACCCATTTAAAATACACGGTGTAGAAAAAAGTAAAAAGTTTGTCGGACACATAACGGTTAAGGAATCTCAGAAAGAACTCCTTGGAAAATGTTCTTCAAAGTTCATTATATTCAAAATTTTATTACATTCGGTTCATTGAATCCGGAGATATAACAGCTCAAAGTTGGCTATCGGATAATTATACCCTTTTCTAGAATCTTTCTAACTTTGTGTAGAATAGCCCGATCTTTTCCAAATTTAGACCACTGATACACAACTAGTTGATGAACTTACAGTAAAAATTTGAGAATTCAAAAGGTAAAATTTTCACTTTTCATAAAATGTTCAACTAGCTGTAACTTTTCGAAAAAGGCATCAATTTTTCGAAAAGTTACAGCTAGCTGAACATTTTATGAAAAGTGAAAATTTTACCTGTCCCAGTTATTTTGAGTATCCCCTGTATATAAAAAAAATAAACGGCAATTTTAGAGTTATGGAGACGCATAGTCATTCCATACGTATATGAGCAAAAAATTATAATTTTCAAAAAAAAAATGCAGCTCAAAAACGACTTGAAGATTTTTTTTTATATGTTATGTAAAAATAACTAAACTTTCGTTAAACAATATAAAAAAGTATAGTCGTTGTGGTTCAAAATTTTGAAAATCATAGAAAACTGATATTTTGACCATTTTTGCAAATTTTAATGACGAAACAAAAAATACGGGTTTAATTACTTTTGGTAAAGATCATTCCTACCGAATTGGAGCAATATCGGATCACTTTTATTTTCGAGTCTGTTTTTTTTTTCATGCAATGGCTGTATATCCCTTTCATGACGTACCAGCACAATTGTGCAGTCGAACGATAACAGTTTTGCATGTTTTTTTCATCTGTTTAGTCTTTGATTTATGTGATGTTAACTGTTCTAATAATGGAGACATTACTCATACTTGTACGTGGGCAAACAAACCTTTGTTTACGTTGCATGTGAAATTTACCAAAACAAGTTAAACAAAAAGTGGACAGAAATAGGAAAACATGAGAAGTTTTATCTGTCGCTTATTTTCTATTTCTGATTTATCTGGGAAGTCAAACTTCACTAAAACTTTGGAACTTTTAGTAGAACTTTTTCACTTGGATCACTAGTTAAAATTTAAGAAACACTTCAAAATTACTTTACTTTTGCAAAAAAAAACTAAAAACTGAGTCATTTAAGAAAAAACTAGAGAAAGACGCAAAGATTAGGTTTTTAAATTTTGAAAAATGTATTGATTTTATGATTTCATACGAAAAGGGCACCTTTTTCTGGTGCCTAAAATCAATTTTTAAGAGATGGCTTTTGTCAGCTGAGCAGCTGTTTGACAGCTTCGCTCAGTACAAAATGCGACGAGGGATTATTCAACAAATCGTTCCCATACAAATTTCAAATTGATTTTTAAATAGGTTCCCATTAGCATTAGCATTAGCATTAAACGAGTCGCACAAATTCGTAGGTGGTACAGTCCTAGACCGCTGTTATGGGGGTTGCCTCTCCCCGTCCGAACCAAAGCACAAAGATTTGGGACTTATCTCTGATTCTTAGACAAGACTGAAGCAATCCTCCAATGGCCGAGAACTGTCCTGGCCACGTCCTTGCGACTGCTGAGGAAAGGGAAAGGATGGTATGTTTTGGACGTGAAATTTAAGCCAATATAAACAATAAGAAGGCTGGTCTGAATGGTCACAAGTACCAGTATTGAATGATAAAACTGTGCACTCAAATCCAGCCAACAAATTGGCTGACATTACACTGTGTCGCAATTCAGTTATGTGGATATTCATTCGTTCATTGTTTAAAATGCATAGATTTGCTCTATTCGTACAAATTTTAGAGGCCATATACATACATATTGACAATATAATTTTGATGCATACAATTCTAGCCGAATTCATTCGGTGTATTATATAATTTCATATATAACTTAGTTTGACACTTTATATGATTTCTTTTTCGCAAATAATAAAATAACAACAAGTCGTGCCAGTCTCTTGGTTTAAAGTGTGAATGTTAGCACAAGTGGTGGTGACACTGAAAGTGTAAAAAAGATTTTGTTGGTTTCGTAAATTTATTTATTTATGCTAAAATCAGGCTGTGCAGCAGAAGCTGAATTTATAAGCCGCTCGGGCAGTGAGAAAACATCTACCTAGTGCAGCTACTTATCCGCGTTACGGCTGGGTTGGTACTTGAACACAGCTGCCCTTGGAGCTGCCAATAGGGCATTCAGGAATGTGGATGCAATAAAACTCGCCTGCATCTTTACTTATTTGAATTAAATTATGCACCTAGCGAAATATTTCCAAAAACATTTGATTTTTGTCATCTACTGGCTCTCCAACTGGAACCCTTCACCGTATAATTGATTTTTACAAATATGACCCTATATGTTATCTCGCATTGTCCATCACAGCTCAATTGTGACAGGATATTTGACTAACACCAAATTGAAGAATGTCAACTTGAAGTTGTATAGTTGTTAACGCAAAGTTGAAATTACTTATGCTGCCAAATCAAATCGGATAAAATTGTGGGCTTCGTATACGATTTTACCTAATCTGTTATTGCACCTTATATAATTATAACTAAATTTGTTCATTAATATAACTTTAGACTAACATCCTTATATGACTTCTGGTTTGCTGGGTGGTTGTGTATGTGTAGACTAGACATCCGAACCAATACTACAGACAAACAGACGTAACACTTGCAAAATTTCCATCGACCACGCTTTTAACGATCATTTTAAATCTTCATAGTTGTGGCTTTCACAACCAGAAGCGCGCGCATCGTTTTACTTTGCGTTTGACGTTTCAAACTAGCGCCTTCTGTTGACGATATTGCACAACGCAGTGTTTCGTAAAACATTTCCACCAGGTGATGGTAGTGTGAGTAGGCGATGGATTTTCACGAAAATTTTTCTAGGTGTTACGTCAGTTTGTCTGGGGCACTTATATATTTTTTTTTATTTATTTAACCCGTTAACACCCGGGACAACCTTTTTTTTGGTAGAAATGCAATATCTTCTTTGTTTTAAAACATTTTACTCTGGAGTCTTTTTTGTCTTTTTTATAGTCAAGTGGAATGGTTGTGCTAAGAAATGCATGGTACCTCTCCCCTTTGCATCCTTCCCCTTTCGCTGGTAGCTTAAAATACGTAGCTTTTTTGTATTTTTGATAAACTCTACATGTTCTTGCTCAAATTTCATCGTCTTGCTAATTTATTTATTTATTTATTTATTTATTTATTTTTGCTAATCGATAGTTTTTACTGATCCTTGACATGCAATGTATTACCACCCATCATAGTCTGTTGAAGTTTTGATCCCAGAGCTATTCTAAGGCCTCCAAAGTACTCCGAAGATTGTGTCACAAATTCAACACTCAAAACCAAATTTTATACACGATGAATGATCACATAACATAGTCTACTGTACTCAAAAATCCTCAAAGCCCCCCTATAAAATTCATGGTACATGAGTTGGGTGGTCTAGGTCATCCAAACTACTCTGGAATTCATTTTCTTAAGATCTACATCATCTACCATCATTTTTGTTCACTCTGTTCAAGAAATATAGTCACATTGATGTCCATTAGACCTCGCAATGCTACAAGCAACTCGATATTGTGGAAGTAGGCCATTCCGTGAAATATAAATGGCCTCCAATACACTTTGAAATTTGGGTTACAATATATACAGGGGATAGACAAAATGATCGGGACAGGCAAAATATTCATTTTTCAAAAAATGTTCAATTAGCTGTAACTTTTCGAAAAGTGTATCAAATATTCTCAAATTTTTACTTTAATTTCTTCAACTAGTTGTGTATCAGTGGACAAATTTGGAAAAGAGCGGACAATTCTTCACGAAGTTATAAAGATTTTTGAAAATGGTAAAATTATCCGATAGCCAACTTTGAGCTGTTATATCTCCGGATTCAATTAACCGAATGTAATGAAATTTTGACCATTAATGACTTACACTACCCGTCATAAGTACGGACTCACAAAAAGTATTGCAACAATGTTGCATCACCCTGACTCACCTCGATATCTCTAAAACCAGATCAGTTACAAAAATGCCGCCTTCAGAAAAGTTGTTGCTTTTGGGCTGCTGAATAACTTTGCTGAAGACAGCATCTTTGTAAGTCCTCAGGTTTTGGAGATACCGAGGTGAGTCAGGGTGATGCAATATTGTTGCAATATTTTTTGTGAGTCCGTACTTATGACGGGTAGTGTATATAATGAGCTATGAAAAACCATTGACTTAACTTAATATTCTTAACACGGAAGAAAATTATAACGATTAGATTATTTTTCTAATAAAACACCAAATTATCCAAATCATCAACATCGTTTCAAAATTCAAGATGCAAATTATTCCCTCTAATTGACTTATATATAAATGCTTTTTGAAGGAAAGTAACAACATAGCCGCCAATAAATTGAAAAAGTAATGGGATGCATATTAAAAATAGACCAATTTACTAAAAAAATCGTGAAAAAAATAAAATCGCTATAACTTTTTCGCTTGTTAAAAACTTCAAGTTAAGTCAAATGTTTTCCAGAGTTTATTATATAAGTCATGAATGGTCAAAATTTCATTGCAATCGGTTCATTGAATCCGGAGGTATAACAGCTCAAAGTTGGCTATCGGATAATTTTATCTTTTACAAGAATCTTTATAACTTCGTGAAGAATTGTCCGATGTTTTCCAAATTTTGTCCACTGATACACAACTAGTTGAAGAACTTACAGTAAAAATTTGAAAATATTCGATGCACTTTTCGAAAAGTTAGAGCTAGTTGAACATTTTATGGAAAGTGAAAATTTTGCCTGTCCCGATCATTTTGTCTATCCCCTGTACATACTGTATAAAGCTTGATTTGTAAAAAAAATATTCGTGGAATATAGTCTATACTGCTGATGGAGCCTCAACTATAATTATTTTGGTACATTTATTGGATATTCCAGGCTTTCCAGACTATTCTGGAATTAGGACCTTCAAGGTCTACAGGATCTACTGTTCTTTCTCTTCACTCTATTGGTATAATTCTTTAACGATTGTGTCTATTGCACCTCAAAATATTACGAGTGCCGTCGTTGGGGGTGAGAATGGTTCAAAAATGCGTACTTCCACCTTCATTGTTCAATAACATTTGCTTCTTTGCATGGAAAAGTCCTTTGATCATTGGAATGTGAACTTTGGTAATGCATGCACAAATAATGAAAATATATGTGGAGTTCGTCAATTTTCCTTAAAACTACAACTGTATGAAAATTGACCCATTCTCACCCCTTCGGGGGAGTGAGAATGGGTCAAGGGGTTTGAATTGGTTCCGCATTGACAACAAAGCATGTTAATAAACTTCTGTTCAAGGTTGATACTACTAACCAATACTATATTATATGATAAATATGAGTTTAAGATTCTAAGAAGTATCAGTCCACCTAAAAGTGTGATGTTTCATCGAGCCTTAAAAGTGGCATTTTAAAAAGGCCTTATTTTCAAGCTTTTTTCGATGATTTATTAACAATTAACTAATTGCTTAGAAACCTAACATTTTGACAAGAACTGCTGGCAACTACGAGGATGACACCAGAGAATGTTTGATTCGATATTTGCAATATTTGATGAGATATTTCAGATAATGTTTTGACCCATACTCGCTTCTCTGATCCATTGTCACCCCAACGACGCACAGTGGTCCACGAACCAGATTTACGAGGAAAGATGCATTCAGCGAATATGGTCTTCTACAAAGTTGTCCCTAATAATAAGGCCCTCTTTCCAATGTACATAAAAATTAGGGTGGTCCATATTTTCAAAGAAATTGGAAACCAAACTTTTTTGTTTGCAAGAATAACTACATGCATTCTTTGAGAAAGTTGTAGATCTATCAATTTTGAGCAAGTTTGCTGAAGACAGTTTATATGTAGCTTTGAAATTGACCGATCTAGAGATATTTTTCTGAATTAGCTTAGGGTGGTTCAAGAAAAACCGGTTTTCTGGCATTTACTTTTTCAGTTTCGATTTTTCATCAAAGTCACCCAAGAAACTCTTGTAGATCATTCGAAGACGCGTCTTTCCGTGCGCTGAGATGGTTGTTATCCCTTTTGGTTCAATAGTTACAGGTGTTTTTCTTAAAAAAATCATAGTTTTTTGAAAAGGTGATATGACGGGTTGAGGACAACATAAAACATATCTTATGCTCGCATTCAAAAGAAGAAATTCTGTTATGAAACATATCAAAAAATTATAGGGGTGTTATTTTTGTAACTCAAGTAAAACATAGTTGAAAAGTGCCTATTTTTTCTACAAAAAAACATCAATATCTTTTGAACGGAATTACGTAGCAATATTCTCCGCGCACGAAAATGCGCGTTTTGTGAAGAAATTTGAAAGAAAAAAGATAAAGCTACCTATTTTTGTGTACACTGGCTTATAAACGGACCCAATGTATTTTCAAGTATGGGTCGCAATATCTGTAAACCTTAGGATATTTTTATTGTAGCGAATGCTCGCGGAGTATAACCTACGCTACGCCTCATAGTGCAATTCTGATAACTTAACAAGGTTCCTTGTTTAGGTGATCTAGGTCATCCAATCTATTCTGGAATTAGGACCTTTAAGCTCTACTCTTGTATATTTTCTCGGGAGTCCCCCAAGAATTTCTCCTGGAGTTCTTTTAAAAAACTCCTTCATTAAATTTTCCCTAGATTTCGTCCAGAAATTTCCCTGGGATTCCTCTAGGAATTTTCTCAGGAATTACTCCAGGAATTCCTCCAGCGATTCCTTTAGAAATTCCTCCAGGAATTCCTTCGGGAATACCCCCAGGGATTCCTCCTTGGATTCATCCAGAAATTCATTCAGGTATTCCTCTAGTAATTCCTCCACAGCTCCTTCAGGAATTCATCCATGATTTCCTCCAACAACTAATCCAGAGATTTCATCAGAAATTCCTCAAGAAATCTTCCGGAAATTTTTCCAGGGTTTTCTCCTGTAAACTCAGCAATTCTTCCAGGGATTATCCCAGGAATTCCTTGCAAGGAATTTCTCCGGGAAGTTTTCCCGGGTAATTTCTCTAGAAATTTCTTAAGAACTTCCTCCAGAAATAACTACTAACTCATCTAGGAATTCATCAAGGATCAAGGTTTTCCTTCAGAAATTCCTACACGGTGTCCTTCAGAATTATTCCAGGGGTTCCTCCAGGAATTCCTCTACAAATCCATCCCAGAATTCCTCCAGCTATTCCTGCAGGGGTTCTTCCAGGAATTCAGGAATCATTAATTGGTCCTGATATTCTTCCAGGAATGACATCAGTCATTCCTCAAGGAATTCCCCAGGGATTCCTCCTGGATTTCTTCCAAATATATCCGTATAAATGTATGAATATATTCCAAAAATGCCTCCAGCAAATCCTCCAGGAATTCCTTCAGGAATTACTACAGGAATTCCTCTAGGAATTACTCTAAGAGTTACTCTAGGTATTCTCCTGGAAGTACTACAGCGACTCCTCTAGGAATTGTTCTGGGAATTCCTGCAGGAGTTCTTCCAGGAAATACTCCAGGAATTGTTCCGGAAAATACTTTAGGAATTCCTTCAAGAACTAATCCATGAATTATTAAAGAAAATATTCTAGGAAATCCTCCAATAAAAAAATTAGGAAAAAAATGACTTCCAAAAAATCCTCCATGAGTTCTTCCAGGAACTCTCCTAGGAAATACCTCAGGAATTCCCCTAAGAATTCCCCTTCACAAATTACTACATGAATTCTTCCAGAAAGTACTCCAGGAATTCCTCCAGGATTAACTCTAGAAATTTCTTCATGAAATTCTTGAAGAAATTCCTGGAAGTATTCATGTAGGAGTTCTTGGAGGAATTTTTGAAAGAATCCTTCAAGGAATTCGGTTTGCGCTTCGATCAACTTCGCTGGTGATGACAAATAAAATGAATTATTCTCAAATACATAAAAAGAGATATCAGGTGTCTGCAGTTCATTTTATGAACGTTTGTAAATTATTAAACTTCAATTTGTCAAAATACATTTACCATGGATGTGACAACTATCAAAATAGCGTTATCAATATGTCGGTGTTGATCGGTGTTCCACATTCTGACCCTTCAGATAAAGTGATTTGAGCAATCATTGTCAAGTTCGTCAAAATCTACAGCGTATGTACCTTAGCATACCCAAAGCAAAACGCACAGGCGCAGAAGTCATCAATCAAGTAATCTATCTCTATATTATCGTACTCGCACCTGCTGAGTGGACCGCTCTCCCCCAAAACAATACTAACCTACTCTAAATAATTCGCCGAGAACGAAATGGTTCATCATCATACGACGTCAGTCTTTCGGCAAACTTTGTCGCAGAACAGCCGAGTACCTATGCATACCTAGACCTACATACATATAGTTTGTAATCGGAAGAGATCAACGTCATTAAACGTCGCGACGACGGCGAAGACTACGACGCTACCGACAATAAAGTCTAGCGAAAAAGTGCGCTAAACCACGCGCTTCGAGATAAAAGGCGATAATTTAATCTATAAATAATAATTGGTACGATGCAGTGCTATTGTAAGCCAACAGGCGACCATCTATTGACTTAAGGCTTCTTGATAGCTGTCCGGTACCTAATGTTGTGCAGCTACTACAAGTGGGCAAATTGTTGTGAAATTGTGTATCGCGGTGTGAACACGATTTGGATCGGATCTGTACTAGAGAGTGAACGTTGAATAGCTGAGTCTTCTATTTTGTGTTCTGAAAGTGAAAACCGAAAAAGTGATGTCTGCAGCTACCCGGGTAGAAATGAATAACAAATCAAACATAAAATGAACAGTAACAAATTTAACATATAGTGCCGATGATTTGAATGCTACTTTGACGACGTTCATACAATAATGTAGGCGACTTTCAGTGGTTGGTAATCATAAGACTACATTATGGAAGCCACTAACGTGATTATATACGTTGAGCTACAGAACAACAACAACCCAAAAATAAACCATTCATGAAACTGGGGAGGTCTAAGTATACTATATAGTATATATAGACTAGACTGGGTCAACAAAGTCGATTTTTCGAAACAAAGCATTTTCGATTCCTTTTAGCGTTCAATGTAACTGTGCAAAATTTGGGAGCGATTGATTGCTTCCCCGTATTCCACATTGCGATTGAAATTTGTATGGAATTTAGTATGGGAAAACGTGCTTTTTTGCATTTTTCTTATAAATTGAAATTTTTCGTCTAAAACCATCTAACTAATGTCGTTGAAGTATAGCCTAGGATACGCCGAAAAACTTTACCAAAGACCGCAAAGTGATCCGACACTTATGGAAAAAGTTATAACGTACAGATTGCCTGGTGGTGATTAACATTTAACATGTAAAGGAATAACATCAATAATAAAATCTCAATTTTTGGCCTAAGTTACCAGGCGAATAACTTTTTTCACAAGCGTCGGATTACTTTGCGGTCTTCGGCAAAGTTTCACGGCATATCCTACTTAGGCTATACTTTAACGTTATTAGTTACAGGGTATTAGACAAAAGAATTCAACTTATGAGTAAAATGCAGAAAAGTACGTTTTCCCTTACTAACTTCCATACAAATTTCAATCGCAATGCGGAATACGAGGACGCAACCAGACGCTCCCAAATTTCGCACAGTTGTTTTGGACGCTAATATAGATTGCAAAAGCTTTGCCCGGGTTGATACGATCAAATTTAAAGTTTCTCCATTCAACGTTGACCCACTCTAATATAGAGGGTGTTGAAAAATAATCTCTTAAAACCTTTAGCGCTTTTCCAAGACATTCTCTTGACATGTGCTTGAGGGTTTTGGTCACCGTTAAATTTTATATTTAGGGATTGTTACTTTTATTTTACTCGGTGATTGCTCAGTGTAGTTTTATTACAGTTTTTAGTAACAGAAGTAAGGACTCCCCAAATTTCAAGAAAATTTTCTGTCTACCTTTGTTCATTTCTACCCGGGTTACTGGACCCACACAGCACTCAACGCAAACAATAGTCGCGTCAGTTGAGCCGTAGATGTGCGAATGTCAATATACTTAGTGCGATGAGCCCGGCTTAATTGAGATTTCCGGCTTACTAAGAACGTTTAACCATCGAATAAGTGCGGTGCCCTGCGGCTCGAACCATGCCTCAACAGTCGCCCAACGACGATGTCGTCGTGGTAAAGCACATTACCGGGCCCGTCGACGATGAGTGTGACACCACTCGGTACGATATACTGTTCCTGTGCGGATTCATAGTGATAGTGTTAGTGGTGGCTACGATCTTGCGGTTGGCCTTGCAAGTCACCCGAGCACGGATGATTTCGGACCAACAGCGGCAGCCAAATCGTGACGAAATCAGTAGTCCGGACGGATCGATGCTCAGCCTAGTGCTCAGAAGATGAAGAATGGCGCGGAGGACGCGGAAATGTTCAACAACCTCCCAAGATGGACGTCATCGTGAGTGATACATTTGTGAAGCTAGACAAAGTGTGATGTGTTTACCTAATGTTAAGAATTTTAGTAACAAAACCGTCATATCGATTTAAATAAACAGATATACTAGAACCTCAATCAAAGCCAAACTTAATTTACGCCCCCTGTTTTTGCACTGAGCCTCAAGTCCCAATGACGCTCCCTCCTGAAATTAAGCTCCTAGGACGGAAATAAAATTCTTAGTTCTTAGGGTCGATTTCTTCACCCTGGCTTAAGCGTTAAACCAGGTTTAACTATATGGGTAAGCCGGGCTTACCGGTTAAGCCGAGGTGAAGAAATCGACCCTAAGTAGGGTAACCTGGGTCCTATAGGTCATTATAGAAAATAAGTTTCCTTCAGATGCAAGAATGACTAGACGACTTACTTTCAGTCCTGGGCACCCACGGTGGTGCAGAGGGCCGAATTGAAAGATCTCCATCGTGGGCGATTGCCCGCCATCGCCTTGGCCTGTGGCCATGTCTAATTTCTGTCGACTTGCTTGATTTCGTTGTTGAGGCTGTGCCACCATGAGCGTTTGGGTCTACCTCTGCTGCGATGTTCTGCTGGGTTCCAATCTAACGCTTGCTTGCACATTTCGTTTCCGTCCCTGCGTAGAGTGCGGCCGACCCTCCTCCACTTCAGCTACCGAATTACCGTCGCTATCGGCTTTTGATGACATCGACGATGGAGCTCCATGTTGAAGATCCAATTGTCAGACCACCATGCACGAATTATCGCAGACATCTATTGGTGAAGACCTACAGCCGTTGAGTGTTCTTCACTGATACACACCAGGTTTCACTGACGTAAAGCAGCACAGATTTCATACTCGAGTTGAAAATTCGGACTTTGGTGCGTCAACAGATCTGGTTGTTTTTCCATACATTTCTTAAACTCGCAAAAGCAGCCCTCGCCTTCTTGATCCGTTCATCTATGTCGATCTTGGTGCCGCCATTTAGCTACCAAGATATTGGCAGCTTTCAACATTCTCCACTGCTTGCTCAGCTACCGTAAAGCTGGAAGGGTTGACCGTGCTTTCATCTAACGATTTGGTCTTGTTGACGTTGATGGTAAGACCTGCCGCCGAGGAGCGATTGGCAAGATCGTTGAGCTTGCTTTATCAGAACGCCGTTGATCTAGGAGAACAACGTCATCAGTCAATTCGAAGTCATTTAGGTGCTCCATTGTAATGGGCTACCACAGCAACCCATGATTTGGGTCACGATCAATCGCATCCACCAAGATCTCGTCGATTACAATGAGGAATAGTAGCGGTGATAGCTTTACATTATACATCCTTGCCTCACTCCAGCAACGACCCAGATGGGATCGGACAAGAAACGCGTTGTTAGATATGGTCAATCTTTATTGGAATCAGAGCTTAAACTAATTATTACAAAGTAATTGTCATCTACGATTACTCTGATGATTGTTTGGTCGGTTGCGTAGCACCGACTATTGGACGCCGCAGATCGAGTCGTCGCGTTGAACGCAACACATCGCCGAAACGCTAGTCGCCGCTCCAGATGCAATACGCCACAACTACTCTTCCCGTCGCCAGAAACTGTTAGATATGGTCAATCTTTATTGGAATCAGAACTTAACCCTTCAAGACGCGCGCTGTTGTAAAAAGTACAACACTACCAAAAAACCTCGCTCGCCGTATACAGCGCGAGCGCAGTGCAGTTTCGGTTCCTCGATGGCGCGCGTCCTGAACGGTTAAACTAATTATTACAAAGCAATTTTCATCTACGGTTACTCTGATGATTGTTTGGTCGGTTGCGTCGCCGCTCCAGATGCAATACGCCATACGCGTTGTGCAGAACTCTGCACGAAAATGCCCTGTACTGTGCTTCATTGAGGCCGTTGATTTTCTCAGGGACACCCTTGCGCCTGAGGGCTTCCCATATGTTTTCGTGATTGAAACGGTCGAAAGCTTTTTTGTAATCAATGAACACCAGACTCTTGGACTTCATTGATTTGCTCCAGGATGATACAGAGCGTGACAATATGGTCCACACAGGATCGTCCAGCACGGAATCCTGCTTGCTGCCGCCGGAGAGTTGCGTCAATTTTCTCCAGTATCCGGTTAAGGACCACTTAAGATCCTAAAGTTTACAAGTTTAACGGTAACTTCTTTCATTAAAAGCTATGATTTGTAATCTATCATGTCCAACAAATCTTCTGAAAGTTACAGTTGTTGTTTTTATCAACTAAGCTTCATAACAGTGAGGAGCCCATAATATCACAAAAATATATAACAACGCGTATTGTTCCTCTAACTGCTTTGGTAAGTACAGTGGATTATGTAACAACTTAACGTAGTGGCAAAAGGTATTATCACAAGTGTAGACCTGAAGCTATGGTCTCCGGAGTAGTGATGTTGATCTGGAATATCTCAAAACTATCATTACAGATTACAGTCTAAAGTTCATTGTGAGACTAACTATTGTTACTATCAAGAGCTAAACTTCTGGATAGTTTGGGCGACCCTCAATGTCCCGAAGGTTCATAAAAATGTATAGTAGACTTTAGGTTGGTCCAGTCACCGCTATAAACGTTACTCAGTATGTCAGATATAGATGATGTTACGAGTGTAGACCTGAAGTTCTGAACTCATGAATAGTTTGGCTGACCTGGAACATTCCCATAGTGTCTCTAAATGACATTTTAGATTTCAAGAGCTTCGCGAATCTCAGCAGATCCTATGCTATTATTTATGGTGAAAACACAAAGTTTTTCTTGTAGATTTGAAGGGCTTCATTGTAGAACAGTTTGGACGACCGTGAATGTCCCAAAGGTTTATAATAAAAAGTAGACTTCAGATTGTTCCAGTAACTGCGGTTGATTATGCAGCGTTACTCAGTATAACAGATATGGATACAGTTACGAGTGTAGACCTGAAGTCTTGAACTCCAAGAAAGTATGGCTGACCTGAAATATCCCTGTAGTGTCTCTAAATGAGATTTCAAGAGCTTCACGGATCTCAGCAGATTATGGTATGCTATTATTTATGGTGAAAACACATAAAATTTTTCTTGTAGATTTGAAGGACTTCATTATAGAACAGCTTGGAAAACCGTGAACGTCCCAAAGGGTTATAATAAAAAAGTAGACTTCAGATTGTTCCAGTAACGGCGGTTGATTATGCAGCGTTACTCAGTATAACAGATATGGATACTGTTTCGAGTGTAGACCTGAAGTCCTGAACTCCAAGGTAGTTTGGCCAACCTGGAATATCCCTATAGTGTCTCTAAATGTCATTTCAGATTTCAAGAGCTTCGCGAATCCCAGCAGGCTATGCAATACTATTATTTATGACGAAAACACATAGTTATTCTTGTAGATTTGCAGGACTTCATTATAGAACAGTTTGGACGAACCTGAATGTCCCAAAGGTTTATAATAAACAATTAGACTTCAGATTGGTCCAGTAACTGCGGATGATTATGTAGCGTTTCTCATTATAACAGATATGGATACTGTTACGAGTGTAGACCTGAAGTCCTGAATTCCAAGGTAGTTTGACTGACCTGGAATATCTCTGTAATGTCTCTGAATGACATTGGAGATTTCAAGAGCTTCGCGGACCCCAGTAGATTATACAATACTATTATATATGGTGAAAACACATAACATTATTCTTGTAGATTTGAAGTTATTTTATTATAGAACAGTTTGGATGACCCTAGATGCCCTAAAGGTTTATAATAAGGTCTTAGACTTCAGATTGCTCCAGTAACTGCGATTGATTATGTAGCGTGTCTCAGTTTAACAGATATGGATACTGTTACGAGTGTAGACCTGAAGTCCTGAACTCCAAGGTAGTTTGACTGACCTGGCTGACCAGTATCTTATGCAATGCTATTAGTTGTGGTGGAATTACATAAAATTATTATTGTAGATTTGAAGGACTTCACTACAGGACAGTTTGGAACACCTAGAACATCCCAAAATATAAAACACCTTTTGATATTCTTGATGAAGGCTAAATGGATACATATAAACGAAACCCACATCCAAGTTTAGCTTTTAGAACAACTGGTATGTCAATTATTTCGTTTTTCCTAATTTCATGGTGTTCAGGAAGTTCTAGGTTATCAATGAAGTCCCAAATACAAATATCCCAATTTTTCCCTAATAGAGGACTCAATTTGCAATAACTTCGCCGAAGACAGCCGTTTCTATGTTGGGGTTATATATGACCCCTCCGGCTCCAAAGGGTTAAGCATACTGTCTTAATCGTTTTGTTCAGCTGCTGATTAGCAGTGTAATAACATAATTGCCATTGTTCGCCATGTTCAGTTTTGTAAACATGGTTGTTGATTAGGAGCCTAATAAGAGCATCTGCGGCTACATTTGACTAATATTTGACATCAAATAAGAGCCTTGCAACATCTCTAAATCATTGTAACGATGTACTAAATGTACTACGGTATGAAAGAGTTATTATATAATGTCACAGGCCACTCAAGGGTTACTGAATAATATCGCCCACTTCTATATAAGGCAATCCATGAGACAGATGCGATCAGCTGATTTTCTTTGTTTACCATGTATTTTTGACATTCGTCGATCGGGGTGACAGTTGAACACAAAGGAATTTGTTAAGCACTGAGAACACTCGACGAAAATTTGGTAAGCTGCACGTACACTGTGTTTACAATTTCAGCTGTCACCCCCATCGCGATATGTCGTCATGGATTGCCTTATTGTTGGGAACGTGAGAATGCCGTATGTGTATGTGTGTGTAATGGGTTAAACCTCGGGTTCCAACAGTACAGCGAGACAAAGGAAAGGGGATTCGTTTGTAGACTATCGATGATAGCGGACGTCTCTACGGAGCGCCAATCGGATATAAAGGAAGCGGTCATCAGATTTTACAATGGCTTCGAGGAAAATCGGTAAGTCAGATAATTCTGTTGAAATACAGCGAATTGTGAAACCAGAAAATATTTCCGTAAAACTTCGGAGAGGGAACGATAAAAAAAGCGTTGTGGAGGAGCTAGGAATGGTGAAATAAAGAAAGGAAAGTGCTGCAAAGAAACGGCTGCCATTGAGGGCAGAGGCCTAGATCCGGAAGAAAAATGCGTTTGTTACTAAAAGGTTATGGAACGGGAAGGGTTCATTCAGCAGAAGGGATTTTTAAGAGTGAGGACAAAGAAAAAAAATGATGGTGCGGTTGCTGCTTAGAAATACAATTGCAGAGTTGAGTATTGGATCCGGAGATGCTCCATACAGATGAAAGGTTATGCTACGTGCAATTTGTTGGCAAGCTTCGTGAAAGGTTATGCTACGTGCAAATGGTGGAGATGCTTCGTGCAAGGTTATGTTACGTACAATTTGGTGCAGAGCTGCGTTCAAGGTTATGCTGCGTGCAAATGGTGGAGGTGCTTCGTGCAACGTAATGCTACGCGTAATGTGGTGCTGGATACTACATACAAAGTTGTTACATGTTGGGCAAGCTACGTGCTAGATGAAAGATTTGTTATCCTTATGGTGCGTGCGATATTGGGCTCAAGAATAGTCTGAGCAAGGTCGTAGCTCATTTTCGTAATGGTATTGCAATAAAAAAAAAGAAAAATATTGGCAAATAAGCGCCAATTGAGTTTGTGGTTGAAGGTTTCACAGAGAACTAACCATTTCTTTATCTGTTGTTCTAGATGCTTCGGCGATGCCTCCGTTCAAAGTTGGAGGAGATCCAAGGAACGATTTGATGAAATGGAGGAAAGCTTTTGATCGGTTTTTGCGAGCGAATAAGATTGATAATGACGAAGAGAAGTTTGATCTGCTGCTGGTTCTCGGCGGTATAGAACTGCAAGAGTATTATGACAAAATAACCAAGTATGAAGTGCAAAACGTTCTTGTGACTGGGGAAGTAGAAACGTTACAGTATGATTCGGTTCGAGAGACATTTGTTCAGGGCGATGAAGCAGGAGGAAAGCGAGCCGTTTCATGAATTTGTGTTCAGATTGCAAGGTCAGGCAAAACGTAGCGATTTCGTTGATGTGGATGATATGGTTATTGATCAAGTCATAGAGGGTTGCAAGTCCACTGAACTACGAAAGAAACTCTTGACCGACGACTTGACCCTGAACGACATCATGACACTCGGAAAAACGATTGAGGAGGTTCAAAAGCAATCGAAACAATATGAAAGGCCTACACCGTCGGCATATGCACAGGCACCGCTGGTACAACGCATTGAAAAGCGACCGGATAGATATCAAAATACTGAGTCCCGCAGACGGTGCTACAATTGCAATCGCCCTGGTCACCTAGCCAAAGAAACAGAGAAATGCGCAGCGAAGAACGCAACATGCCATGGCTGTGGAAGTCAAGGACACTTCAAGGTGTGTTGCCGAAAACGGAAGCGGGAGGACTCCCAACAGCGACCGGGACCGGCACCGAAGCGCAGTTCAGTTCATGCTATTCACGACGAAAAGGCTACAACGACAGGAGTCTTCACAATCGACGATGGAACTCAGCTGAAGGAAGTGTTGGAACTGGAAGTAGGTGGGATTACCATGAACCTGTTGGTGGACTCGGGATCCCCAGCCAACATTATCAGCCGCAAAAGTTACGCGTGGCTGAAACAGCAGGGAGCGAGTATTTTGAATGAACGTCGTCCTCACGAAAACGAAACCAACTTGACAGCTTTTGCATCGGAACGGAAAATATTCTTCAGCGATGCGTTCGAAACAGAAATCAAAGTGCCAGGGGATGAATCAGGAGTATGGACCCATGTCCTGGTAGCACCGGATGGCCAAACAAACATACTGAGCAAAGCTACAGCATTCGCTTTGGGTGTGTTGAAAATTGGCTACAATATTCACCACATATCCAGCACGACTGAACCTGTGGAGGAGTTCCCCAAGGTTCCGAACGTATTGCTAAAAATCCAAATCGACGAAACAATTCCGCCAGTTGTTCAAGTGGCCAGGCGACTTCCTATGTCTATGGAAGCGGACGTCGAAGAGGCGATTCGAGATCTACTGGACAAGAACATAATAGAACGCGCTGAGGGACCACTGACATGGGTGTCGCTTCTGGTACCTATCCGGAAGGCAGATGGAAACATACGGCTCTGTGTTGATTTGCGAGCTGCAAATCAGGCAGTGAAACGGGAGAATTATCCAATGCCCTACATCGATGCCGCGATGATGTCAATAACAAAGGTAGGTACAGCTTTCCGTTAGTAATCTCTAAGCTCATTGTCACTTTGTTTTATAATAAAACTAGATTGCAAGATTATCGAAGATTGACTTAGAAGCAGCTTACTATCATTTCGAATTGGATGAAGACAGCCGTGGAATAACAACCTTCGTAGCTCGTAGTGGGGTGTACAGGTTCCGCAGATTAATGTTCGGCATTAAGTCTGCGCCGGAACTATTTCAAAGAGAGATGGAGAACTTGTTTCGAGGGATTGATGGGGTGATCGTATATATGGACGATGTTTTAATCCATGGAGCCACCGAAAAAGAGCACGACACTACGCTGCAGCGGGTGCTCGAAATTTTGAAAGACAGAAATATGCGCATCAACGAACAGAAGTCAGTCTACTCGGCCACGGAAGTTGAATTTCTGGGATATTGTGTCGCGGACAAGGGAATTCGGCCAACCGAAGAGAGGGTAAAGGCGATTCTTGGTTTACAAGCTCCATCGTCGGTTACCGAGCTGAGATCCCTACTGGGTCTTATTAATTTCGTTGGCCGGTTTGTTCCAAATCTTTCGGCCTTAACTTTCAACATGAGACAGCTACTCATTAAAGACAGCTCCTTCCAATGGAACGAAGCTCATGATGCCGAATTGGAGAAGATCAAATCGATCCTAGGGAAAGTCGAATCTCTGGGATATTTTCATCCGGCAGATGACACCCAGCTTGTAACAGATGCTAGTCCGTATGGGCTAGGTGCCATATTGATACAAATCAAAGATGGAGTACCCAGGACAATTTCTTGTATCTCTAGGAGTCTGGCAGTACACGAAAAGAAGTATTGCCAAACCGAAAAAGAGTGTTTGGCGATAATCTGGGCAATGGAAAAGCTATTCGTGTATCTTTATGGTACCAAATTTACTTTGATCACTGATTGCAAGCCTCTTGAGTACCTGTTCAACAGAGTGCAATCAAAACCATCCGCTCGTATTGAACGGTGGATTTTGCGGCTGCAAAGCTACGACTTTGTTGTACGATATGAACCAGGCAAAAACAACATGGCAGATCCATTGTCAAGGATGTCTCAGGGCGAAGAAGAAATTGTCGGAGAAATTGATACGGTTGCGTGGCTCGCACAAGAAATAAAACCATGTGCTCTTTCCATCGAAGAGATCGAATCAGAAACTAAACGCGATGATAGACTCCAAGCTGTAAAGGAGGCCATTTTCTCCGGTCATTGGGACGCGGTTCCGGTCGAGTTCAGGACGGCTACAATAAAAGACGATTTAACTACCTACGGTGAGCTTATTCTACGAGGTGATCGGATCGTTATTCCGAAAGAGTTACATAATAGGGTTGTTGAGCTTGCCCATTCCGCTCACCAAGGTAGCACGGCTATGAAAGCTCAGCTAAGAGCAAAAGTGTGGTTTCCTTCAATGGATAAGGCTGTTGAGAACTTGGTTCGTGGATGCAAACCTTGTAAAATGACAGGAGTTCCGGACAGTCCAAACCCGATGGCGCGCCGTATACCATCGGAGCCCTGGCAGGACATTGCCATTGATTTCAAGGAAGGACTACTAGGCGGCCTCTCCTTGCTGGTCGTGGTATGCTATACCACAAGATTTATTCAGGTGGAACCTATGAAACCAGCAACGGCGCAGAGAGTAATAACAGCATTGCTGCGGATGTTCAGCGTTCTCGGCATTCCGAGATCCATAACTGCAGACAACGGTCCGCAATTTAGGGCAGATGAATTTTCTCGTTTCTGTGTTTGCTATGGTATACATCTGAACTTGTCAACGCCATACTGGCCTGAACAAAATGGCGCGGTTGAGCGCCAGATGCGCAACATAGGTAAAATACTGAAAATCACTGAAATTCAAGAGACTGATTGGCAAACGGACTTGTACGAATATCTAACGATGTATCACGCCACTCCTCAGGAAACTACTGGAGTTTCACCAGGAAAAATGATGCTGGGTCGCGAAATCAGGACACGCGTACCGTCGATTCGTACGCCTCACAGTTTGCTATGGGAGGAGGCTCGAGATAGAGACATGGGAAAGAAGGAATACCATAAGCAAATAGCAGATGCTCAACGTCATGCGAAAGACCATACACTGGTTAGAGGAGACACGGTCTTAATGCGCAACTTGAATCCGGGAGCACGAGACTCTACATTTAGAGGGGAGGAATTCGAAGTCGTCGATGTGAATGGGAATGCAGTGCAGGTGCGATCCACTGAATCGGATAAAGTCTATTTGTGAAACAGTGCTCATCTAAAGAAACTCGACAGGGCCCAAGCAGAGAAAACCGATGAACAAAGAGCAACGGATGAACAGGTTGAAGGATGCACATCAAAGGAGCATCGAGAGATAACTTCGACTGAAGTTGTGAAGGAACACATCTCCAAGGAGCAACTCGGCCACGGATCTAACCAGCGTACGCGTAAACGACCAATAAAGTTCCGTGACTATGTCGTAGACGATTAAGAAACTCTGTATGATAAATGAGTGTTTGAAAAGTGGAATAAAGTCACATTTGACAGTACACAAGGTCTTAAAAAAAGGGAGAGATGTAGCGATGTACTAAATGTACTACGGTATGAAAGAGTTATTATATAATGTTCCAGGCCACTCAAGGGTTACTGAATAATATCGCCCACTTCTATATTGTTGGGAACGTGAGAATGCCGTATGTGTATGTGTGTGTAATGGGTTAAACCTCGGGTTCCAACAGTACAGCGAGACAAAGGAAAGGGGATTCGTTTGTAGACTATCGATGATAGCGGACGTCTCTACGGAGCGCCAATCGGATATAAAGGAAGCGGTCATCAGATTTTACAATCATTAAACCACTTTTCAAAAAATATCACGTCTCACCATTAACACTACATTGACCAACGGCAGCAAAACTACCGAGCTTGAAAACGGCAGCTGGTTCCTCTAACTAGTAGCGTCGAGAAGTTTTCCCCCTGATGGTTCCTTCATCGTGACACGACATCAATCTATCAATCTCGATCGGGTTCAGGATCCACCTTTTTTCAAAAGATTCTCAAGGAGATAACATATTTTTCCGCCGTACACGAAATTGAAGTTCCGAAGACAAAGAACGAATAACTTTATTGGGTGTGAGAAATGAAACTATGTTTGAAAAATCAAGAAACTTGCAAAACAACATCGCACCGTAGCTAAGTGACCATACAGCTACTATTAGGCTCCAGTAGCGCTGCTGTTGATCAAAACTTGCTGAAAACTTTATTAACACAAATCAACGTTGCGCACATGATTAATCAAACATTGATCAGCTTCAGTGTTGATGTAAACAATTAGTCGAATAACAAAACTTAAGCGATGTTTAAGCAACGCATAAACGACAGCGTATTCGGATCAATGTTTACATATACTGTTTCAAATTTTCCGATTCAAGTAGTCCTGATTGGAGAAGAGCAGATGCGTTAATATAGGTAAATATGGCTATAATTAGTTCTTTCAAATTATTCACATATGAAAAAATATGTCAAAAGAAAACTAATTTTTGCTTTCATTCATACAGCATACAACTTGGTTTAATAAACGTTGAAGAAAAGTTTCTGATATATGTGTAATAGTAAAAGGTTTGAACGTTGAACAACAAATCGCAGAACAAATGCGAACAAATGTTAAACGATGGCACGATTATTGAATAAACATAATATCCACAATGCTTATAGAACGGCTGTTGTTGAACAAGTTCTCCATTTCTGAGCTAACAAGAGTTGAACAACAGTTTCATCTCAACTAAACCCAATATAGTTCGATATAAAGCTTAACAACGCTGCTTTGAGAAACATTTCTTAAACTGATAATTGTTTCTTGGGATCATAGTGTAGGCGTCTCATATTCAAACCCGAAACAAGGTCCGTTTACTGTACATGATTGTGATATTTTATTTGAACATTTGAACATTGAGGTTTAGCCTTACATTTTATTTCCTATCAATATCAATCAGTTTTGTCACCCAAACAAGTTGGCACCGAACAACGCTTACAAACATCACTCTGGCGTTATCATTAAAAAATCCCACACGCACAGTCTACAAGTACTGAACTGTTTACACGGCTCCCAGCCATTCTCTCCATCTCGTTGGTCAAAGCACGTTGGCGTTCCGGTGGCATCCTGCATATGCTTAAAATACTCGCAGGATCTACCGAACTTCTCGTGAATCTTCCAGAAGTTGTCCCTAGGGGTTACCTGACCAATACGAAGGCCACAGTAGAAACACTGAATGGTGGCCGGTCGGCCCGGGTTGAAGTATCCCGCTACCGTCAGGCGACGTCTAGTCTCCACATCCCACGCTGTGCCGTCGAACGTTTTCAACCGTTCCGGGTACGATTCGTATTCTGGGAATCGCGCGTCACACTCGAAGCGATCGTCATCGTCTCTAAAGCCCGCTACGTCCGCTTCAACGTTATCCATTCTCGACGGAGTTAGATATGCGAATTTGATTGGGTTTGTCTATTTCTCCACGACGGCCGGTGGCTAACTACACTGTGATGGTAGTGCTCATATACTTAGCTGTTAGCTTGGTTTATGAAGCATCTGTCTTTGTTGCGGGCATTATCAGTGTATTGGCAGAATCGCGAACTCTTATCGTTTATCGTGCAGCTAGGTACAAATAGCTACCTTTCTTCGCTGTCGATGACCCGGGTATTTTTTCGCTTTCCATTCATGTTTCTTTATCTAGCTAGCTAGCTAATAAAGCTAGTTCTAGGAACACTCATTTCCTTGGATGTCGAGAAAAAATACGAATTCGATAATGGGGTCCAGACGCAAAATTTCAATTGCGTTTCATTGAAACGAAAGCATCAGTAACCTTAGTAGTTGAATACTTATGTCGAGGCTTTTGTGTCATCTCAACAACGAGTCAAACGTTTCGGTGAGTTTGTTCCATGTAAATTGAGGGGCCCAGAATCAAAGGGGTGTAAGTGACCATTTTGTCGATTTTGAGCTGAGCATATCATAAAATTCTTCAGATTTCAAGCTTTCAGGAACTTTTTTAAGATTGTTTCTACGATGATTGGAGAAATTACAATAAATCGGAGAAAATTGGGTTGATTTTGAAACTCCATACATTTTGTATGGGGAGAAAAATTTGTCAAAAACTTCAAACCTCATTTACTCGAAAGTGGGTTTTTGTCACTTACACCCCTTTGCTTCTAACCCCCTCAATTAATCACAATTTTATGGGAGGAGAGTAATTGGACGAGTATTAAACTATAGGTATGTAGACTGGAGGAGGGAGTCGTGGTAATCAGGCCCAAATCATGGAGAAGATCTATGCAATTATCGCCATTTTCGGATTGCGAAGATTGACGGTCGGATCTACTTCAGCAGTCTGCAATGTGTTTGACGCAACCTTCCAGGAACAAGCCATCAAAGGGCCTGTCCATAAACTACGTAGACTCTTAGGGGGGAGGGGGGTGGTCTGGCCAAAGTCTACGCTCCATACAAATTTCGAAAATTTTGTATGGACAATAGTTTTCAAGGGGGGAAGGGGTCTGAGGTGGCCTAAACAAGTCTACGTAGTTTAAGGACAAACGTCTTAAAATCTCGCTTCAACAATGCATCAGAACTTCACACGCACATATCTCTTGAAGCAAGCTTCAAACAACAGTGCATTTAATTATTCTGTTCTTGCTCACTTGACATAAGCTTAAAATAAAAAGATCAGGTGCACTGGTTTTGTTTACGAAGAGATTTGTGCGCTCGAAATCGTGAGTAGGCGCCAAAGCCGGCCATTGTGGCGGCCATTTTGGTATTCTAACAAGTCTGTCCTTAAACACAGCGCCAAACGGAAATCGGAAGTTTGTACAGGAACCGTATGACATGACAAGACCTGCACTGGTGGTGGTTTATCATCGTATCTCATAAACAAGACCTATTGGAATCTTTCTTTAATCCTCTTAAGATGTAAGATTTTTCGCACCACGATGGCGTATTGCATGTTCAGTGTGCCTGTCTGGGTCATCCCCAACATCCTACTAGGGTAATTACCATGCAAAGGGTACAACTAGGGTAATTACCAAACCAAAGTGATATTGTCTGATAGCCCGGATTAAAAGACGTCTTCTGACAAGTTTTGCATAACATTTTCACAAACAATTATAGTTAGCTTCCACATTTCCACATTTTCCTCGGAAATTTCGGAAGAAATCAAAAACTCCAGGGACACATCTCTGGGAAAAAATCCTCCGGAAGAAATCTCTGGAGAAATACCGGAAAAATCTCAGAAAAAAAATCTAGGGAGGAATGCCGGAGGAAATCACTGAAGAAATCCGGGAAAAAATCCGGAAGAAATCAACCTAAAACTTCCGAGAGCATTCATAGAACAACTCCTGGGAAGAATCCCTGATGGAGTCCTTGGAGGAACACTAGCGTGCGCAGCTTTTTCGTTTTTCCCGCTCATTCTCTTCGATAAACACAAGAAACAGCTAGATAAAAGAGGGTGCACTTTCTCTTTTTCGTGTTAGTTTATTATTTAATACGAGATTAAATGATGAAGGAACCCCGGGAGAAATTCCTTAAGGAATCCCTGGAAGAATCAATGAAGGAATCCCGGAAAGAATCTTGAAGTAAATCTCTCGCTGTCAGAAGAAATTTATAAAAGAATCTCGGGAGAAAACAATGAAGAAATCCCAGGAGGAATTTTTAAAGCAATCCATGAAAGATTTTAGGAGAAATCTCGTCCGAAATTCCGGTAGGAATCCACAAAAGAATCTTGGAGTAATCCCTAAAGGAATCTCAAAAAATAGTGCCTCTGAATATCCTGGAGGAATCCATGAAAGAATCCATCAAGGAATCAATGATTCAAGGATCCCTGGAAGAATTCAAAGAGGAATTTATAACATAAACCAAGGAGAGATCACTGAATAAATTCTGGAGGAATCCGTTAAAAAGATTCGCAAGGAATTCCTGAAGAAATCCCAGGAAAAAAAACAAAAGAAATCCCTGAAAGGATACCCAGGACAAATCAATCGCGGAAGTAATTTGTGAAGGAAGCCCTGCCGGGATCCAGGAAAAATTGCCATAAAAATCCCCAATATCGGGAATCTCGGGAAGAGCACCTGGTAGAGTACGAGAAAGAATCCTGGGAGAAATCAATGAAATAATCTCAAAGGGAATCCCGGATGAGTCCTTGAAGAAATCCCTGGTGTAATCATGGGAGGAATAGTATAGAAATTCTTGGAGTGCTACTAGGACTCTTCCAGAAATTATTGCAGGAGTGCCCCATGCAATTACAGCCACTATTGTAGGCAACCTTTTTTTCACTAAGTCTTTTTGATAAACACGAAGAAAAAAAACGGGATGAAGGAGGGGGCAATTCCCCTCTCTTCCATGTTTCTCTTTCTTGCTATGATTCCTTCAAGTATTTCTTCGAGGATTATTACAACAACTTTCTTAGAATATTCCCAGTAATTACTGTTGGAAATCACCTTATCATTCCTTTAGGAATTCTTACTGGTATTACCCGATGAATATATAGCAATATTGCTGGGAGTTATTCTGAAATTTCTGGTAGAATCCAACAGGATTTTTTGTTGGGATTACGCAGGTTAATCCTACTGGAGATCATTCTGGAATTCTTGCAGGACTTCTAAGAGCATACTACTGGTGAATTGAGAATTTTTAGCTGAAAACACTTGGGAAACCCTGGCAGTATTTTTTGGAGAAACCCTGATAGGAATATCTGCTGCTACTCTAAGAGATATTCCTTAAAGAACACAGCGTAACAAAAATTAACTTTTGGTCTGTCTCAAGAGCAAACTTATGTGTCTCTGACAGATTTTGAGCTTCTGAATCCAAATCCGGGCTCAGATTTGCTCCAGAACGTCACAATTTTGAGCTATACCTCAATTTATAGGGCAACATATGCGATTTTAGGCTCTTTTGACTGCAAGCCATTAGGAATGGAAATATATTTTTTAATCAATCAAAGGATAAATTGGTCAACTAACATCTAAATTAACGACTCATGCAAAATATTTCGTTTTACCAAATCAAATCTGATAGTTTTAAGCGATTTATGTTAGCTATGATATAAGGCAATCCATGACGACATATCGCGATGGGGGTGACAGCTGAAATTGTAAACACAGTGTACGTGCAGCTTACCAAATTTTCGTCGAGTGTTCTCAGTGCTTAACAAATTCCTTTGTGTTCAACTGTCACCCCGATCGACGAATGTCAAAAATACATGGTAAACAAAGAAAATCAGCTGAGGGAACGTCCATAAATTACGTCACGCAAAAATCGGCAATTTTCAACCCCCCCTCCCCCCTATGTCACACTTTTTGTATGGGACCTCTAAAATTTTTGTATGGGTCGTCACACTTTGCTGAACCCCCCCTCCCCCCTTAAAGCGTGACGTAATTTATGGACGTTCCCTGATCGCATCTGTCTCATGGATTGCCTTATTTCCCATACAGTCACCCTCCAAAAGTTGCATGCAAGTTTACATACTGACTTTAAATGCTTAAATCTATCGAATTTGATTTGGTAAAACGAAATATTTTGCATGAGTCATTAATTTAGATGTTAATTGATCAATTTATCCTTTGATTGCTTAAAAAATATATTTTCATGCTTAATGGCTTACAGTCGAAAAAGTCCAAAATCGCATATTTTGCCCTATAAATCGAGGTATAGCTCAAAATTGTGACGTGCTGGAGCAAATCTGAACCCGGATTCGGATTCAGCATCCCAAAATCTGTCAGAGACACATAAGTTTGCTCTTGAGACAAAAAAATGTTGCGCTGTGGAATCAATGACGAAATCTCTGGAGACATTGCAAGAGGAATTCCTCTCGGACTCCTTAAAGAAATCTCTTTAGGAATTCTTGGAATGATATGTAAAGGAATTCTTGCAAAAACCTTTGAAGCAATTCCAACAGGAATATTTCAAGTAATCCCATCAGGCTTTTCAAGAAGAATCCAAAGAAAATTCTTTCAAAAGCTTCTCTTGGATTGTTTCCAGGAATGCCTGACGGGTTTCTCCGAAAATCCCTACTGAGATTGGTGAAGAAATACCATCAAGAATTCTTCCAGGGAGTCCACTTGAAGTTCCTCTAGAAATTCTTCCTGTGATTTGTCAAATGATTTTTCTAAGAATTTCTTTATTAATTCTTCAAGGGAATTTCCTAAAAAACACAATAGTTCTGCTTATGATTTCTTTATAGATAATTTCAGATAATGCTCTGGAATTTCCTTCGGAAAGTCTGCCTGTGATTTCAATGATTCCTCCAGAAATTCCTTTTTTTATTTTTATTTTTGTGTATTTTAACTTAAATGCTAATTCTACACTCCCAGAAATTCCTCTTAAGATTGTACTTTTCTGACATTATCAACAGAAGTTTTTGCTGGCATTCCTCCAGCGATTCCTCCAGAATTTTCTGGGTTTCCCACCTGCAGGGAATCATCTAGGAATTCCAGCCAGACTCTTAAAAGTAATAATTGGAGATATTCTTGCTGAGAATGCTTGAGAAATCTCAGCCACAATTCCCGAAAATATTTTAGAGCCTTCATCGCCACCGGCGAAAATAATTTAGGTGACGTACACACTTAATTCAGATTGCCGGGATATCAGCATTTTTTCAAACTTTTGCCGAGATTCGCACAGCCGAGCAATCAGCAAACAATCATTTTGCAGGGATCTCAGCAATTTTGACAGTTCATTGCTGATAGTCGGCAATCGTTTTGCTGAGAATCAGCTAACAATCGTCACTTTTTGCTGAGATACCAGATAAAGATTTTGCTGAGCAGACGGCTGTGCGCGATTTTGCCGAGCCCGCGAATCTGTTTTGAGTGTGTACGCACCCGGATAAAGCAGTGCACTACAGATGATACTTGGAGGAAGATAGAGAGCAAACTAGGGGCAAGACAGATCTAACGAGAGAAAACCTGTGTTCGAAGTGTTGCTCAGAATTACTCAAGTTCCTCAGATTTTTTCCAATTTATACCAAATTGTGATCTGGTACCAATGTCAAACGGCCAAGTGTTGCGTATGCTGAATGAAAATTGCAGTTTTGGGGATGTCTGTCCACAACTTTCGTCGATCATTGATAAAAAGAGTAACTTAGAATTTCTCAGAGTCGCTCTCGTTTTCACAGTGTCTTGCCCTTAGAGAGCGAAGGAACGCCAAAGCCGCGATAGAGCGAACGAAAACACGAGGAGCCAAAGCCGTAGCCCGTCAGCGCTATTCGGCTCTCGGGAAGGATGTGAAACGCCACCTACACTGCCGTGTACAGCATAGTTATCCCATGTTACAAAACAGCAAACTGAGAAAAACACGTTTCAGTCTTGTTTCCTTCTCTACGGACACGTGTAATGAAAACACAAAGTGATTTCATCAGCATAGCGTTAAAATTGATGTTTATCATTGAAGTATGAACAAAAAGTTTCATAAGCATTCCATTTACTTTAATTTTTTAAAGAAAAACTCTGGTGGGACTGCAACTAGGACTGTAATGCCGATAAATCTAGAAATTTTTAAGATTTGCTCGGCATAAGCTGTCCTATGTCATGCGAAATTTTCATCATAAGCTGTCCCATGTCGATTTTGTCAGCATCACGCAGAAAAATTTACGATAGAAATAACCATATTTGACATCAAGTCAAACAGAATTTGACTTTGTTTTAGCCGCAATGAGAATGTATGATTGTTTTTACAATCCTGTATTATTGTTCCTCAATTAGAAATCTGATTGAAATAACAATAGTTTCAGGCTTTTGACGTGGGTTGTCAAGCTTGACATCTACATTATTATCAGATATTATGGTAGTTTCAAAAATAGTTTTCTTTTGTTTTCAATAATATATTTATTGCAAAGTAACATGCTTGTTTTTTCTCTGGGTTGTTATTAAAAAAGAAAAAAAAAGATTCCTACAGAAAAATCAGTGAATCTCCTGATCACTTATCACAGTTCCACGCAGTAATGATATCTTGAGGCTCACTTGACAAATTATCCGTTGAAAGATATGACCGAAGCACCAGACGTTCAACCAGCTATCATATCCACAGATTACTTACTCCTCATCCTGCTACCTTCAGATGTTCGTCGCAGTACTGTGAGAAGTGTTCAACTTCTGATAAACCTTCCGTGTATTCCCTAAAAACGGTATTTCCTCAAACTTCACTTATTCCTAAGATTTCACAATTCTATCTGGATTTTCGGATATTATCCCAATACCAAGTATGAGGTCACTAAAGAGCTATTTTGTTTATTTTTGGTTATTTAACATTAATCATTGAATAGGGTAGGTAGATTTATCAATATTTATTCCGTTTATTAATTTTAATGAATTCATCATTGTCCGATTTCGTTTTTCTTATTTAGAATTCAAGACAATTATTGCATGATGTCTATATGCATTCTCTGATTTTGTTGAAGTATCAATACATATTTAATATTTATGTAACTGAAAGTTGGCATCTCTAGCTTATCTTTCGGCACAAAATCATATGCTAAAATAATACAGTGGTTCAATGTTTTAAAAGTTATACAAGATCTCTACTCTAGAAGTCAATATCAATCATCTTACGTACTCTTCCGTAACAGTCCCTTTCAGTTCCTTAACGCTAACACAGCAAATCCCCACCGATACCGATCGGTGGATCGTATGACACATATAATAATCATTCTCCACACGCAAATTCTCCAACTAGTATATTGATGATGAATTCAGACCGTGCCGACGCAATCCTCCACGTGGGCTTGTAAGGTGACCAAATCGCGGTAGGCCTCAGTGCACAGCGGGCAATACAGGATCGGCCGATCGTAGGTTTGCTCCTCCGAAGCGGCTGCACCCTTGACACCGTGGGCGCTCGTTGCCAGTGATGGTGATGGTTCGCGTTTGTCCAGCGATTCGTTGGCCGCGCGTGTTGCCCTCTCCTCGGCGACTCGGCTGTAAGATTTACGGGATTTTGCTGAGATTAAATGCACAGAAAATAACGGTTCTGCATGTTCGTATAAAATAAAACTTTTATATGTGTAAAACGCACTAATATAAGAACTAGTTCAAATCGTATGATTGACAAATGACATAGACCCTAGGCATTCCTTCAGGAATTATGCCAGGAATTACTTCAGAAATTCATCCAGGAATTACTTCAGAAATTTCTACAGCAATTCCTCCAGCAATATCTTTAGAAATCCTTCAGGGATTCCTTCAAAAATTCTTCCACGAATTTCACCAGGATTTCCTCAAGGAATTTCTCCAGAAATTTGTCAAGGAAGTTCTCCTCTAAAAATCAAAATCCTCCCGGCATTCCTCCAGGAATTTTTCCATGCATTCTTTCAGGAATTCCTCCAGACATACCCTCAGAAATTCCTCTTGAATTGTTTAGGGATTCGTCCGGGAATTCCTCCAGGAGTTTCCAAGAATTCCTCCGGTTATTGCTCCAGGGATTTATCCAGACAATCTTCCAGAAATTTCTTCAGGAATTCAGTTATTCCTTCTGGGATTCTTCTAGGTATTCTTCCATGAATTTCTCCAGGATTTTTTTCCTGGGATTTCCTCAGGAATTTCGCCTAGGATTCCTCCAGGGACTTCTCTAGAGAATAGAGATTCCTCCATGAATTGCTCAAAGGTATACTTTCTGGAATTCTTTTAGAGATTTCTCCGCAAATTTCTTCAAGGATTTCATCAGGGCTTCCTGTTGGAATTTCTTTAAGGATTTCTCCAGAAATTACACCAAGGTTTTTTCTAGATATCACGCTTGTAATTCCTCCAGGACTTTCTCAAGGAATTTCTTCATAAATTTATCCAGACATTTCTCACAAAATTCCTCTGGGGTTCCTCCAGGAATTTCTCTAAGAATTCATCTAGGGATTCATCCAGGAATTTCTTCAGGGATTCCTTCAAGCATTCCTGCAGGTATTCCTTCGGAAATTCCTTCATGGATTCGTCCAAGAATTCCATTAGAGATTTCTTTAGAAATTCCTCCAGGATTTACTCCTGGAATTCTTCCTAGGATTGCGCCAGGATTGTTTCAGAATTTCTTCCAGACATTCCTCCAGCGATTTCTTCAAGAATTCTTCCAGGGATTCCTCCAGGAATTCTTCCAGACACTTCTCCGGGGATTTCTTCCTAAAAACCTCCAGGATTTGTTCAAGAGATTTCTTCAGAAAAATATCCAGGGGTTCCTCTAGGAATTCCTCAAAAATTCCTCCGGAAATTTCACCAAGCATTCCTCCAGAAACTCCTCTAGGATTTTCTCCTGGAATTTCTGGAATTTATTTAGAAATTTCGCCAGGGACCCTCCAAGGATTCCTCCAGGAATTTCACCTGGAACTTCTTCTGGAAGTTGCTAGAAGAAATTTATCCAGGGATCCGGGACATGGATTTTTGCAATGGGGGTAAACAAATGTTTTCCATTAGTGCGACTCATACTTTTGATGAGGCACCATACAGCAGCGACTCATTTAATTTAGAGCACATACTATTCATGCGCTAATTTGCCTGCGTAATCGGGTATTGGTTGCATATACTTTGGATGTGGTTTGGCACATGAATATTTGCCATTAAGTATGAGGCAATTTTCCTGAGTGCATGGAAGGAATTTCTCCAAGGATTGCTCCGGGAAATCTCCCAGGGATTGCTTAAGGAATTGCTCTAGTGATTCCTTCAGAAATTCTTTTGATGATCTCTTTAAACATTTTGTTCATGGGTTCCTTTAGCAATTTAATAAATTCTTCCACCATCTTTTCCAGGGGAGCACCCAAAAATTTCTCCAGGATTACATGAAGATTTTCTTTAAATTACTTAAAGGATTTCTAAAGGAACTACTCTAGCGATTTGTATTAGAATTCTTTAAGATAATTTTAATTGTCTATAATTGGAGTGATTCATACAGGAGCCAAGAAATTCTTCAAGAAGACATCCCGAAAGTCCTTCAGAGATTAAGGGGTTTCTCCAACGATTATTTTTGGACTTATCTTAGGATTCGTTCAGGAATATCAGCAGGGATTCCTTCCGAGTTTTGTGTAGGGATTTCTCCAGAAATTTCTCCAAGAAGTTGTCTAAAAGGTTTCCAGGTATTCCTTTCGGAATCGCTCCAGCAGTTTCTTCAGAAGATACAATAGTCCTCCAGGGATTCTACCAAGCCACACAAATGTCACTGGAGGGTCTAGGCAGCTGTGACTTACTTTAAAGGAATAGGTACTTACATGCACCAGGAATTCCTCTAGAAATGTCTTCTTAAATTCCTCCAGACTTTTCTTTGGCATTGCAGCCAGGAATTCCTTCAGGTGAATTCCAGGATTTTTCCAAGAATTCTGTTATTTGAGAGTTCTCCGGAAATATTTCAATTAAATTCTTCAACAATTTCTTCAGGGATTTCGAAATATTTCGAGCGTTTCTTCCAGCTTTTACGAGCATACCTTCAATAATTATTCCTAGGAAAGACCAAGAATACATCAATTGACATTTCCGTAGAGTTTTGCTCTGAGATGAGTATATCCAGTATGTGTATATAAAATCTTCTCTAGGAAAATGGAAAAATCCTTCGGACCAAGCTTCGGACAATCTTGTAGCACGACTCGTTTTGTGCTTTGTACGTGAGTCAGCTTTTTAGCTGCAACGTGCTAATGCTCACCATATCATCTGGGCCAGTTCAAACATTTTTGAGATGCTCCAGTTTAATGGAATAGGGTATCGCGCCACTTGGGCGGTGGCTTCTATATTCGTCTGTTTTCCACTATAACTCAGTCAATTTTGAACCAATTGACTTGAAATGTTGTACACGGGTAGATACTATACCTATCTCACAACATTCCAAAAGTTGTGTCAATTGAGTCAAATTTGACTGAGTTATGGTGGAAAACAGACGAATATAGAAGCCACCGCCCAAGTGGCGCGGTTCCCTACTTAAGTAATACTGATCTTGATTTTGGATTATAATTATGGATAAATACTTAACATAGGCAACCGCCAAACCTTCATGTTATCTGTTATAGAGGAAGTGTTAGACATAACGCTTTGCTCTACCAGAATTAGCACGATTTCGACAATGGACATGTGTCAGACGAAGAATATTTATCTGACGATTGCTACATTTTTTTTAACACTTGAATGGAACTTCACAAACCTTGCGTTTCAGGAATTCCGGTCTACCAAATGGGATCTCTCTACTGATTTGATTGCGACCAAATTTCATGGATACTGGCCATCCATTGACACTCCAAGTGATTTAGATGATGCCGTTGATACTACAACGGCCTTCGTCATAGAAGCTTTTGAAGAAGCTTGCCCTCTGCGGTCTGTGAAGACCACAAGAGGAACCCCTTGGTGGAACTCTGATCAGGCCAAGCTCAGGAAACAATGTAGAAAGAGTTAGAAGAGACGACGTTCAGCTGGATCGAAGGCTTTCAGGTCGGCTCGCAAGGCCTACCAGAAAGCTCTTCGGTCTGGTTGAACGTCCGGCTGGAAAAAAAATTGTACAAATGTTTCCAGTTTCCAGAAATCAGATGGTTGAATAAAATCCTTGCAAAATCTAAGGATTTCTTAGTGTACGAACTTCGTTTGCCAAATGGCGATTTCACTTCCTCTGATGAGGATGTTTTGGAATGTTTATTAAGTACACACTTCCCCGGATGTGTGAATATTAATTACATCTTCGGATGAACCTGATGTCTTTTCTTGTAGTTATGATTCTTGAGCTTGGGCTCGGAGTATCATAACTTTAGAATCGATTGAATGGGCACTTAATAGCTTTGCTCCTTTCAAATCTCCTGGGGCAGATGGGATTTATCCTATTTTGCTTCAGAAGGGATTTGATCATTTCAAACATGTTTTAAAAAAAAAATACTTGTTTGCAGTTCTGCTACAGGGTATATTCCCAAATCCTGGCGGGATATTACTGTAAAGTTTATTCCGAAAGTGGGTCGTGCGTCGTATGAAGAAGCAAAGAGCTTCAGACCTATCAGTTTGATCTCTTTTCTTCTGAAATGCTTAGAACGCATTGTCGATTATCACATTCATCTGGCCAATGTGCCTCTTCATGTGAACCAATATGCTTACCAATCTGGAAAGTCCACTGTGACTCTTTTACACAAAGTTGTTTACGATATCGAGTCATGGTATATCTCCAATGATTTCTAATTGGATTCATCAAATGCTCAAAAACCGATATCTCTTCTCGACATTGCGTCTAGCAGGGATTAATAAATTGAGTGTTTGTGGATGACCCAAAGGGGGAGTCTTGTCACCGCTTTTGTGGAATCTCGTAGCAGATACGCTTATTGAGGCAACTCAATAATAGCGGTTATCCTACTTATGGTTATGCCGACGACTACCTAGCGTTGTTAGTTGGTGATACACACCACCCTTTTCGACCTGATGCAAAGCGCCCTTCAGGTAGTCGAGGGTTTGTGTCGCCAATATGGCCTTTCGATTAATCCGAGTAAAACATCTATTGTTCTTTTTACGGAAAGGCGAAACCGTAATGGCGTTCGACCTTTGCGTCTCTTTGATTCTGAAATCGATGTGACTGAACAGGTAAAGTACGTTGGAGTCATTCTTGATTTCAAGCTTTCCTGGACACTTCATGTTGAGTTCAGAATCAAGAAAGCTTGTATGGCCTTCGGGCAATGCCGGCGAACCTTTGGTACAACTTGGGGTCTAAAACCCAAGTATATCAAATGGATCTACACAACTGTTGTTCGGCCAATATTGGCTTATGGGTGTCTTGTGTGGTGGCGAAAGGGCAAAGTGAGAACGGTCCAATCAAAATTAGGCCATCTCCAAAGAATGTGCTTAATGGCGATGTCTGGGGAGCGTTCTCTTTAACTCCTACGGCAGCGCTCGAAGTTCTCTTTGACGTTGCCCTACTACACATTCATCTCAAACAAGAAGCACTTTCTTGCACTTACCGTCTATGGGTACTCGGTTTACTAGAGGAAACTCCTGTGAACCGCAGTTCAACACACACCTCGTTGTTTCCACTTTTGGTGAATTGGGACAAAGTTGTCCTTGCTCCAAGTGATCTTACATTTTCCACGAAATTCCCTTCCCGGGAAGAGTGGACATTTGGTTATCTGGAGAGAAGTATTTCAGACGGCATCGTATGTTACACTGATGACTCCCTTCTCGAAGGTCGAGCAGGTGCTGGTGTTTATTCTCGTGAGCTAAGGCTGCATCAGTTTTATTCACTTGGTAGACACTGCACCGTTTTCCAGGCCGAAATCTTTGCTCTTATGTGCGGAGTGCAATCAGCACTTCAGCAGCACTGCCTATGATCGCATATCAGTCCCATATTTGCTGGGTTTCCTATTCATATGGGACAGTTATGCGATCATAGGCAGACCACGTAATGGGCAAAGTAATATACTTCTGTTGAGATAGCCAGGCTGCTCTTAAAGCACTTGCTTCGGCCAACTCCATGTCGAAGATAGTTATCGCTTGTCGAAATCAAATCGAGGAGCTGAATTCAGCAAACGCTGTTCACCTTGTATGGGTACCTGGCCATTCTTCCATCGCTGGAAATGAATTGGCTGATGAGTTAGCTCGCACTGGAGCATCTCATGACTTCATTGGCCCTGAGCCAGCATATCCAAGTGTTGGGTAAATCTTCAGATTGACACCTGGGCTGCAACTCAGCACAAACAATACTGGCATAGTTTGGAATCATGTCGTCAAACAAAATTGTATTGTACTGAGCCATTTCTATTATTATTATTATTATTTTTCTTTATTATCGAGATTTTCAGCCCTCGGCTGGTTCATCTCGTATTAACAGAAAAAGGGGATTGGTTGGGATAGTGGAAACCTGATTTAGAATCAGGGGGAAAGGGGCTGACAATGTTCAGAAGTAAATCCAATTTTCTATTCTATTGATGCTTTCGAAAAAACTATCACTTTTCGATGTTCAGCGATGTCGATGTCCATGTCGGGGTCCTTTTGTTAAATCACTATATCGTATCATAAAGTTTGGCCTCTTTTAAAAAACTGAGTAACGCTGTTTGTTTGATTTTGTCCTGGCTGAGTGCTGTCTGAATGCAGGTTATACCGTGTTTCGTCCGCAGTTGCTCTAGAGTAGGGCAGTTGACTATAAAATGTTCCACGGAATTATGGACGCTGCACGTGTCACATGAGATTCTGAACTCGCCTCGTCCGGCCATATTATGAGAGAGTCTGGTGTGACCCGTGCGTAGTCGAGAGAGGACTACTTGGTCTCTTCTGGATGGTAAGTCTTCCCAGCGCTCAACGATCGATTTGATTTTTCTGGTGAAGCTTGTTCGGTCTCGAAGCCAACAGTGGGACCAGGTATCCCATATCAACTTCTTAACCCACATTCTTACGTCATCTGCCGGCGTTTTTGGAGTTAGCAGGCGACTTTGTCTCCCACGATCTGCTAGTAAATCCGCTTCCTCATTACCCACTATACCACAATGACCTGGTACCCACATAAAGGTTATGTCCCTTCCTGGCTCGTCCAAAGTTCGTTCAATCGATTGTATGAAGGGATGTTTGTTTGTTGGGGATTTGATGGCTTCCAATGCACTAGCTGAATCAGTTACCACCAATATTGGAGTTGAGCTCGTTTCAGTTACTGCTCGGAAGATAGCTGCTGCCTCAGCCGTAAAAACGGAACAGATGTTTGGGAGTTTGTGTGATTCGATGATACTCTTTCCGTAGATTCCAGCACCCACCAGGTTATCCTTCTTCGATCCATCCGTAAACCTGACGTCCGCACCAGCATATTTTGTTCGGATGCGTGCTTTGAAACAGGCCTGTACTTGGTAAGGAGTGGCATTTTTCCTAAATTGGTTTTTGATATAATTGTCAATGTACGGATCCCTTGCCATCCAGTTTCTTGGCCCGACGCGGTGGACCCTAGCCACCGGGGGAAGCCGGGAATTGGCCACCGTTTGAAAAATTATTCACTCTCATTGGAAATAAAAAATAAAATGGTTTTTAGCCATTTTTCTTATGCGATACATCCCATATAATCTCCATATAAACGGCCGCGGGGCAAGATGGGTCACCTTCAATTTTGAACGTATTTTTGGAGCATTCAAAAGTTATTTATTTTTTATTACAAGACTATCTTATAACTGACTTCAATCAAGCGGAATGAACGCTTAAAATTATAACATAAAATTATGATAATTTTTTAGTGAAAACATCGATTTTCAAGTCGCCTGAGGACCACTCGAATTGTAAAGTTTTTTATATTCCAAATAAATTAATAAAATTTTTACTAGTAGCTCTTGTTTACTCAGTATGGATATGGAGCATATATGAATGCGGAACAAATATTATATTTTGACGTTTTTCGTTGAGAAAATGTGAATTACCTAAAAGGTGACCCATCTTGCCCCGCCCTTTTTTCACGGCACAAAATCGATCACTTTTTAAAACTTCTTGTTTAACATCATATTTTTTATTTAATGATCTTTTTATCCACTTTTAGCATAGCTAACTAGTGTATTGAAGAGTGGCGGACGAATACAAACCAATACGATTTGTATTTAGAAAGTTATGGTGATGCATCCTTAGGTGACCCATCTTGCCCCGTCCCACCCTACAAGCGCTAGAATTTGAAATCAATTGTGTATAAATAATTATCATTGTAATTACTTTTTACGCTATAAAGAAATAAACTAAATTTTATATAATACTAGCTGTCCCGGCAAACGTCGTTCTGCCTGCCTACTGTGTTTTTTGACATGCAGCTCCGTAGGGACGTCCCCGGTGAAGTCATCTGTATGGGAGCACTCCGTTCCAGAGACCGGAGAGGTCCCGCACCAAGCTAAGAACCTTCCCCGGCCCCAAAAATACCCACATACAAAATTTCACACCGATCGGTCCAGTAGTTTTCGAATCCATAGCGGTCAGACAGACAGACAGACAGACAGACAGACAGACAGACAGACAGACAGACAGAAATTCATTTTTATATATATAGAAAAAAAAAAAATTGATTGATTGAAAAGTTAGGTATAGTTTATCGACTTACCCGTTCTGCACCTCTTCGATCAGCTGCTGGTTTCGCTTCTGCAGCAGCTTCAGATCGGTCAGGACGCGGTCCTTCTCGCTGGCCAGTTCGGACCGGGCCGTTCGTTCGGCTTCGAAATCATTCTTGTAAATGTCCAGCTGCGCCGTCAGGACGTCCACCTGCTCGGCCAAGGTCTTCAGCTCGCGAATGTTCTCGGCCAGCGAGACATCTTTGGTTTCAATTTCCTTCGCCTGGCGTTCCAGCTGAGCGCGGTTCTTGGCAAAGACTTCCTCCGCCGCGGTCAGGTTGACGCGCATACAATTCAACTCGTCAACGTAGACCTTTTTCTGTGTCGTGAAAAAATGTTGCATTTGAAACCTTAAAGGCTAATTATTGAATTATTATATTACTTACCATATCTTCAAATTCCAAATTCTTGGCCACGATGACGGACATCTCTCGCTGCAGCACCTTGATCTGCCGATCGTGCTCCTCTTTGGTAATGAATTGCGCCCCACTGTCGCTCGCATCCGGTTTGTTCGGTTTGACCACCACGAACTCCTGCTTCTCCAGCTCCAGCCGTTCGATTTCGCGGGCCATGTTCTTCAGAATGGACTCCTTCTCGGACAGGGCCTTTTTCAGTTCATCCAATTCGCCCAAGGCTGATGCCCGTTCCGCCTGGATCTGCATTTGGACTTCATCCAGTGCTTTCTCCAGGGTGATCTTCAGCTCGGCGGCACGCTTTTCCTGGTCCGCGGCTCGTGCTTCTCCGGCGACCACCAGCTGTTTCAACTTGTCGTTTTCCTCTTCCAGTTTTTCGATGATCGCGCTCTGTTCTTCGATCTTTTGCACCTGTTTGGTGTACTTGTCCTTGACCTCGTCCTGCCAGCTTTGGATGTTGGTGAAATTCTTCCGCATGGCCAAGTTGGCCTTCTGGAGACTTTCCTTCATCTGGCCGTGCTCGGTCATCAGAACCTGAAGCATTTGAACCTCATCGAGCGGCATCGACGACTGCATCAGGCTGGGAAAGGTTTGAAACAGGCTGGACTTGGTCTCGCCCATGATGACACTCGCCGCCAGGGGATTGCTTGGTTTGATGCTTACCGGATCGGGAGCCGCCATCCCTGCAAATTGCTGCATCGATTTCGGCGGCGTTGTTATCTTCATCGACGTCAACGATTTCAGTGATTCATCCGCCGCCTGAATCAGACTGAAATTGTTCGAGATCGTTTGGGTGGTCGAGGTGGCCATCAGTTTACTGGCGGCCATCGATTCCTGACGGAACTGTCCTTCGCCACCGGATACGAACTGCTCCATCGACGGGGTGGGAGTCGATCCCAGAATTATGAAAGATTCTTCGTCGGACATTGGAGCCGGAACTGCGCAGCTACGACGTATTTACACAACACTGACGAATGCTCTCGTTATCTAAAACCAAAAATGGAGGAAAATGAATGTTACTAAGCATTAACTACTGGGGGCTATAAATAGACGTTCGATTAGCTAGTCCGCTGCAGCTACTTACCTTGGGTGTGGCGGAAAGATGCCTAAAATGTGGACGTTCTATAAAAAGCTTTGAAGCAGATTATTTCCCTATTTTTTATGTTGAATGATGGAATCAAAATAAATGCTACACTTTTTGCACTTTTTACGGTGTGATGGGTGTCAGCTCGCGTCCCTCTCGCCTTGCGTCTGCTCAGCTGTGATGATGACTAGGGGTGTCCTAAAATAATCGATTATTTCGATCAATCGATTATCAGAGTAATCACCCGTGAACGTGTCCTTTATTTACGTCCTCTGTGTCATTAAATCGATGAACGAGCACCGTTTCGTCACCAAAACAAAAAAAAAATCGTCTTTCTTCTGACGAAACGTCAACCTGAAAGTGTGAACAACGTTTTGATTTTGTGTTGAAATTCTGATGAGCTATCAAAAAATTTAATTTTTGTGTCCGAATTCATAAAACAGGTAAATACTAATTAATCTACCAGATACGGCAGTTACTCAGCCAAGAACTGATGCATTTTTCATCGCTTTTCCAGGGCTGCAGAAGGCGACTTTTTCTTCCCCTGTGCTAGAAGCATCGTCCCTCACAGACGACTTGAGGAAAAGAAAAGGTAAAGGTGAAAGTCCTAATACAGTCACAGTGTCTTGTTTGATCCATATCGATAGAGCGATTAGGCACTTGGACGTATACTAAACTTGAATAACTGCATCTCGTACCTTCGCTACTAACAGAATTCATAGTACCCACTTTTTAACGATAATAATCTTGTAGTTAGCCTATATAGAATAATCCAACCAAGTGTATCGATTTCCTAGTACGTTCTCCCCACGCAACTTACCCCGATCGTCTAACATATTTCTCCTGAGAGGACATTCCGTTTGGTTAGGATACACTACAATGGAGACCACAGGAGCTCCTCCGCCGCCGAAGCAGGTATCTGATGGTGTACTCACTCCGGTTATCGTGTTTTTGTTGTAGCTACACTACACTTTTGAGATTTATTGGCATTTTGAGTTCTTTAGTTGTAGTTTTCTAACTCTTGATCCCCTAAGATCTGTTTGCATGCTTCTTTTTTCCAAATTTGCATGATTTTTTGTAGTTCTGATAGAATCGGGGTGGTCACTCAATAAACCGGGGTTTGGATTGTAATTGGGGTTTCCAGAGATGTTCAAACAACTGCAATTCTGAAACTGCATGAAACAATCCCTGAATTGAAAGACTTTCTAAAGGAACACTCTGAAAACATCCCTGAAAAAAACTGAAAAAAAAGAATCTGTGGAGGAGTTCCTGAAGAATACAAGGCTAACTTTTCGGAAAAAAAAATCTCGAGATCTAGCTCAAGAATTTCTTGTAGAAAATTGTGAAATAATTTCTGGATGACTTCTTGCAAAATTTCCAGGCTCCTGTATGCATTCCTCTAAAATTTGCTTAAATACTTTCAATACAAATCGCTGGAGAAATTCCTCTGAAAATCCTTGAAGTAGGTAATTCAAAAAAGTCTTCAGGTATGTCTCCAAAAGGAAACTCTTGGGTGATGATGGAAGGATTTTTGAAATTCCTGAACGAATCCCTGAATACATTTTTGGAGAGATCCCGAGAGGAACTTCTTAAAGAATCACTAGAGTAATACGTAGAACAATCACTGAAAGAATTCCCGGAAAAATCCCTGGAGGAACAAATGGAGGACTTATTGAACGAATTCCAAGAGGAAAGCCTTGAGAAACTTCGGATGAAATTCCTAGAGGAATTACTGAAGGAATTCCTGAAGAAATCTCTGGAGGAAATCCTGGAGGAATTCCGGAAATAATCCGTGGAGGAATGCCTGGAGAAATCCTTTGATATCTGGATAAATCTCTGGAGCAATTCCTGGTGAAATCCCTGCATGAATTCCTGGAGGAACTTCTGTCGTTCCTGGAGAAACTTCTGGAAAAAAATCTGAAGGAATTCCTGGAGGAATCCCTAGAGGAATCCCGGGAGGAATATCTGGAGGATTTCTTGATTTTTCCTAAGGGAATTCCTGGAGAAATCTCTGGAGAAATACTTGGATGTATTCCTGGGTCAATCCCTGGAAGAATTCCTAGAGGAATCTCTAATTTAATTTCTGAAGGAATTCCAGGAGGAATCCCCAGAGGAATTTCAGGAGGATTCCCTAGAGGAATTCCGGGAGGAATACCTGGAGAAATTTCTGAAAAAAAATCCCAGGAAGAATTCCTGGGGGAATGCTTGAATAAATTCTTGGAGGACTGTGGAAAATCCCTGAAGCAATTCCTGGAGGAATCTTTGGAAGAATAACTGGAGAAATTCCTTGATGAATTCCAGGGGGAATCCTTGGAGGAAACCCTGACACAATTTTTGAAAGAATCTCTGGTAAAACTTCTAAAGGAATACCTGACAGAATTGCCTGAAGAAATGCCTGGCGGATTTCCTGAAGGAACGCCTAGAGGAATCCTTGGAGAGATCGCTTAGAGGAATCCCTGGAGTAATTCTTGAAGTTATTCCTGGAGGAGAAATTCTCAGATGAATCTCTGGGGGAGTCCCTGGAGCAGTTCCTGGACGAATTTCTGAAGGATTTCCTGGAGAAATATCTGGAGGAAATCCTGGAAGAATCCCTGGAGCAATTCCAGGCAAAATCCATGCAAGAATTCCTGAGGGAACCACTGGAGGAATCCTTGGAAGGAACTCCTGGAAAAAGTTCTGGAGAAATTCCTGGAGGAATTCCTAGAGTAATCCCTACAGGAGTTCTTAGAGAAATCCTTGAAGGAATATCTGGAGGATTCTCTGAGTTTTCCTGAAGGAATTCCTGGAGGAATCTCTGGAGAACTACCAGGATGAATTTCTGGAGCAATCCGTGAAAGAATTCCTAGAGGATTCTCTGATCGAATTCCCGGTGCAATTTCGGGAGGAATCCCTTAAGAAATTTCTGAATAAATCCCTTGAGGTATTGAGGATTTCCAAGTAGAATTTTTGGATAAATCCCTGGAAGAATTCCTGGATAAACTCTTGTCGAAAATCCTGGGGAAATCCGTGAAACAATTCCTGGAATTATTGAAAGAATGCTAGGAGGAATTATCGGAGGAAAGCTCGGAGGAATTACTGAAGCAATTCCTGGAGGAATCTCTGAAGGAATCCTTGAAGGAATTCCTGGATAAGTTCCAGGAGGAATCCCTGGACGAACTCCTGTAGAACTCCTGGAGGAATCCCTGTAGCAATTCCTGGAGAAATGTCTAAAGGGATTCATAGAGAAATTGCTGAACAAATGCTCGGAGGAAACCTAGGAGCATTTCCTGGAGGAACTCTTAGAGGAATCCTTGGAACAATCGCTAGAGAAATCCCTGGAGGAATCCCTGTGACATGTCTAGTGAGTTCGGTAGAATAGTCGAACTCGTTGAAAAGGTTCTTACATGTATATAAGAGATTCGAATTAGAGTTGTATATAAAAATAAAGGATTTAGTTCAGATATGTCCACGGACATACTCGGTTGTCTTTCTTACGAGCATTGCAGAATGTTTCCGAAACCCATAAGTTTGAAATGTAACACCCTGAAAGAGTAATTCTTGGGTGCATTTCTGGAGGAATCGTTGGAGGGGTTCCTGTAGGAATACCAGGAAAAATTCCTGGAGGAATCTTTAGAGGAATTCCTGGAACAATTTTTGAAGGCATCCATGGAGGATTTGCTATAATCCCTAATGTTTCCAAGGAAGATTTTTTTAAGAAACCCCAGGCGGAAGTACTAGAGAAATTGCAGAAGGAAATTTTAAATTCTGAAGGGATTCCTGGAGAAATGCCTGGAGGAGCTCATTGTGGAATCCTTAGAGAAATCCCAAGAGGATTCGCTTGAGTAATTCCTGGAAAGAATCCTGGAAGAATTTCTCAAGGAATACCTGGAGGAATGCCTGGAGGAATTCTCGGAGTGATTCCTGGAGGAGGCCCTGGAGCAATACCTGTAAGAATCTGGAGGAAATCCTGGAGACATGTCTGTAGGAATTCCTGGAGGAATCTGTAGAAGAATTCCTGGAGGAATTTCCAGAGGAATTCCTGGAGAAATCCCTGAAGAAATCCCTGAAGGAATGCCTGAAGAAATCTTTAGAAGAATTCCTGGATGAATCCCTGCCAGAATCTCTGGAGGAAGTTTTGGATTTCTCAGAAGAATCCCTGCAGAAATTTCCGGAAGAATCTCTGGAGGTATACCAGCAGGATTTTTGAAGAAATCCCAGGATAAATTACTGAAGAAAACACAGAAGCAATTCTTGGAAAAATCCTGAAGGAATTCTAAGAAGAGTTCATGAGGAACTCCTAGAGGAATCCATGCAGCAGTTTCTGAAGGAATTCCTGAATAAATCCCAAGAAGAATCCCAGAAGCAATCTCAAAAAGTATTCATAAGGGAATTCCTTAACAATTTCTGTAGGAATTCCTGGATGAATTCCCGGAGGAAATCCTGAATGAATTCCAGAAGGAAGCTCAGTAGGAATCCCAAGAAGAGCTCCTGGAAGAATCACTGGAGGAATTTTTCAAATTATACCTGGAGAGTTGTTCCAAAAGATTCCCAGAAAAAATTCTCGAGTGAATCCCCGGAAGAAATTCTGAAAGAATTCCTGAATATCTAAAGAAACTCCACGAGGAATTTTGGAAGCAATCCCATGAGAAGTTCTTAGGTAATCCCAGGAGAGATTGCTGTACAAATTCATTGACAATTTTCTGTAGGAATTATTGAAAAAAAAAACCAGCTGATGGAATCCATGTCTGGTAAAAACTTCTAATAGAATTCCTGAAAGAAATTCCTCCTGAAACACTCCCAATAATTCCAGATGGAATTATCGGAACAAACTCGCGGGATTCTTGAAGGAATATATGGAGAAATTTTTGAAGAAATACCTGCAGAAATACCTAAAAGGATCGATGGTAAAATTTCTTTGGGAATCCCTGAAAAAAAAAACCGAAAAAATCCTCGAAAAAAGCACTGGAACATTTACTGGAGAAGCCTTCAAAGATATTCCAGGAGAAATTTCCGGAGGAATGTGTGGTGAAATCCTTAGAGAAATTCTTGAAGAAGTCTCTGGAGGAGTCCATGATGAAGACACTATGGGAAAATTTCTGGAGGTATTCTTTAATGCATCTTTGCAGAAGTATCTGCAATTCAGTCAAAAATACGTGAGGAATTCCTGAAACATTTCTTGGAACAAGCCCTGGAACACTTACTGTCGGAACCGTGCACGACGTCCATGTAGGTATTCAAGAAGAAGAAATTCCTAGAGAAGTTCCTTGAGCAATTCGTGAAGGAATTCCTGGAGAAGTTCCTGAAAAAAAATACCTGGAGGAATTTTAGAAGATGTCCGTGGAGGAATTCATAAAGACATCCCAGGTTTTTTGCTCTTAGTATGACGTTTCTTAGAATTGAATCATGAATTGAATACTATTGAATATTTATAAATTTTGTGTTACTACATTCTGTAGCAGCATATGGTGCTACAAAGTCTTTCTCTTTCCCTACCGGAACCGGTTCCGGAATATCTGGAAAATTTGGCATGTTGTTTTTATATTCTATGAATAAAAATCTCATAATTGAATGGCTAATTTTACCAAGCTTTCCCTGCTCCCCTCTGATTGGGGCCAATTTTGGTATGAGGAATCCCTTCTTATTGGTGTAAGAAGGATAGTAATTGTAGACTTGAGAATTTTCATGTATCCCAACTGAGTGGCCACCCTATTAATTGTTTGAATAACTTTTTTTTGTAAAGCTTGTGACTCAAAGATGATCCTAAAAATTTTCCAGAAACGGCGTCCACGAAAGCACAAGCCAAAACCGCAAACGACTTCTACGGACAAACCGATTCAGCAAGTGGAGACAGTCCCCCCAAAGGAGTCCAAGACGGAGACGAACAAAGAAAACTTGCAACATCAAACTCACCAGGAACCCAACGGTCAGTTGAACAGAAGTCCTAGCAAGCGCCATAGAAAGCGTAACAAGGGGAAGAAACAGGAAGCGACTGACCAGAGCATTCAACCGATTTCCTTACCGGAGATTTTTCCAGGACCTCAAGTTTATGCGCTGGAGAATCAAACGGTTCAGAAGAAAGAGGGAAAACCACAGGCAACTGGTAAGAGTAAGCCTTCAGTAAGACAGCAGAAGCAATCAAATTTTGAAGGGAACTCTTCGATCAAGGATATTAAAGCCGAGCAAATCTTCCCTGGTTCCATAACAGACTCGGTTAAAATTAAAGCAAACAATTTTGCGATAGAAGATATACGATTAGAAGACTTATTTCCAACACCTGCGAATTATACTTTCGAAAATAATGCTGTGTCGAGAAAGGTGAAAGTAATAAGAGTACAGCCAAAAGTAAAGCAGCAAAAGAAGGTACACTCCATTGTTGGATTGGAGGACATTTCTTGCAAAGATATTTTCCCCGTAGAGTCTAGTAAAAACGAAAACATTGTCAAACAACCGGAACAAACCATGGAACCGGCCAAGACTGAAAAATCACGAGAAGAAGTGATGGCTGAGCGAGAAGCAAAAAAAGCTGCCAAAGCAGCAGCTAAGGGAAAAGGCAAGGATAAGCCAAAGCCAGCCGCGCAACCGGAGGCTAATCCTTTGCAGAAATCAAGTACGGATTCCAGTCTTTCAGAAAAGTTGGACAAGCTTCACATATCAGATCCTCCAACAGTTGCCCAACCGGCGGCTAGTGTACCAGCTAAGACAACCAATCAGCTGAGCAAAGCTGAACGAAAGGCTCAATTCGAAGCTCAGAACCCAAATTTAGCTAAACCGAAAGCCGAAGCGAAAGCGGCAACTTCCAAGGCCGAACGACGTGCTCTCCAAGAAGCCCAGCGGGCTGCCAAGGCCGAAGCCCAGGCCAAGAAAACTACAGCTGCTCCGAAGGCCAGTGCGGAATCTACCGTCAAGCCTACCACTCCGGCAGCGAAAAAGGAAGTCACTTCAACCTCCGCTAAGCAGACGAAGAAGCCCGTCAAAAGCGCAGACTCTCCCCAGCAGCAACCGCACATGGTCAAGCTGTTCAACCATCTCTACACGAAGAAGTTTGCCGCTTCGGAGATCGTCAACTCGGCCCAGCTGTATCCGGCCATCACGAAGCTTGGTCTGCAGTATGCCGAGGGCGTCATGGCCGGATCGAAGGCTCGCTGTTTGGCCTTCCTCAAGGCCCTGATGCAAATGATCGACGATTACGAAACGCCACCGGAGAAGGAATTTTCCCGGGGCTTCGAGGAAGCCCTCAATCCGAACATTGCCTTCCTGCAGAAGTGCCGTCCGTTCTCCGTGTCTATGACCAATGCGTTGAAGTACATCAAGATGTACACGAGGCAGCTCAACCCGAAGGATTCGGATTCTGATGTAAGTAAGACTAGGTTTAAGAATGTTTGGGAGCTTCCATGTGGACGTCACGTTCTACATATCTATGGTGCCTTACGTAAAAAGCTTCAGGACAAACACATTTCTCATACAACATAACATCTTACAGCAAAAAGTGTGTCTGCTGGAAGCCATCGAAACTTACGTTCGGGATCAGATCGAGAAAGCGGAAGAAGCCATTAGCATTTCGGTGCAGGACAAAATCTATGATGGCGATGTCATTCTGACCTACGGTTGTTCCTCACTCATCAAGCACATACTGGAAGAAGCCAAACACCGCCGGAAGAACTTCCGGGTGGTTATCGTGGATTCACGACCTCGCAATCAAGAGCACGAAATGCTGCGCCAACTGGTCGCGCAAGGAATCGACTGTACCTGTGTACTTATCAACGCCATCAGCTACGTCATGCCGGAGGTGACTAAGGTGCTTCTCAGTGCCCACGCGCTTCTGGCCAACGGATGCGTCATGTCCCGGGTGGGAACGGCCCAGATAGCCATGGTGGCCAAATCCTACAACGTTCCGGTTCTGGTGTGCTGCGAAACGCATAAGTTTAGCGAACGCGTTCAGACGGATGCTTTCGTTTATAATGAAATTGGTAAGGTTATCCATCAAGTTCCTATTGTTTCAACAACTTCTTTACCATTTGACGCCATTTTTCGCAGGAAATCCAAACGACCTTATCCTGAACTCAGGCACCCGAGAGAACCGGTCCTGCAATCCTTTGGCCGAATGGGAATCGATCAGTCACCTAACGCCGCTCAACTTGCACTACGATGTGACCCCGCCGGAACTGGTGACGGCCGTCGTAACGGAAGTGGCCATCCTTCCGTGCACGAGCGTTCCAGTCATCCTGCGCATCAAGCCATCCGAGGTTGGCTATTAGAGACGTCGACACTGTGTATAGCATGTAGGTATGTCCCCTTCCTTAGATTGTTTTAGACGTGTTCCAAATTTTTCTCAATAAAAGAAAAACTATGCTTGAAAGCAGGGGGTCGCACCCTCAGGAAACGTTCGTGATTCGAAAGCCATTTTTTTTCTAAGATAGGATGTTGATCATTCCTCAAATTTACATCCACATAGGTTTACATGGGTACGATAGCAAACCGTGTAATTCGTAGTTTTTACTGGATGCCCATGTACATAAGGGACCATTCATAAACCACGTAGACACGACAAAAAATGAGCTGTGATTGCATGTTGTTCCAACGACGCGTTTCAATATCCAACGCTTGTCAGCCGAAGGGGTTGTTGCACAGCACCATCAGAAGTTGGACAAGGATAGGAGAGATCAACGCAACGGATCTGGCGATGTCAACAGTTTATGGGTTATCCATGAAGCAGTAACAACTACAGCGCAAGAGGTAAAATGTACCGCTCAGCGACGTCAACGTAATAACTGGTTCGACGAGAAGTGCCAACGAGTGACGAACGAAAAAAATGCCGCCAGAAGTCGGATGCTAGTGGCCGGTACCCGGCTCAACAGGGGGCGGTACAGGGTGGCAAGCGCAGGAAAGTATGGACAGGAACGATATGCGGAGGTTTTATGCAACTGTCAATGGTGCGCGGAACAAGACTGCGCCAGTGCCTGCCATGTACAAAGACCGGAAAGGAAATTTGCTGACAGACAAAACAATGGTGGCAGCTAGGTGGAAGGAGCACTGCGAAGTTTTGTTGAATTATAGCAGTGAAGGAACTCCCAGGAACAGGATTACCAGAATAGATAATGGTCAAGCAGTGGAACCACCAACCTTGGATGAGGTTAAGAAAGCCCTTAAGGAGCTGAAAAACAGCAAGGCTGATCAATCAATCCACCAGATTATTGTAAAGATTTGGGAGGATGAAAAATTGCCTACCAGCTGGTTGGATGGTCTCATATGCCCAACTATAAGAAAGGTCACAAACTAGAGTGTGCCAATTACAGAAGGATAACCCTTTTAAAATCGGCGTATAAGATACTGTAGCCACGCTATGTCTGAACCAGCAGATTATAAAAAATGAATGTACATCGGATTTCTTTCCGACAAACATGAACATTCAAGCTATATTTTCATTTGCAGAAGGTTTCAAAATATACTATCGGTGAAAATTTTTCCATACATTTAGTATGGTAGAGAAATTGGCCGAAAATGCTAATTTCATGCAAATTTGTATGAAAACAGCAAAAAAGGTGAAAAATCAAATTTCCCCGATGAAATATTTTAAAACTTGCTGCATATGATGATAATATATAGCATGAATTCTGACATTCTGTGGAAAGAAACTCGATGTACTTTCAATTTTAATAATCTGCTAGTTCAGACATAGCGTGTCGCGTGTTCTGTTCAACAGACTGAGACCTCTAGAAGAGTCCTGCGCCGGCGAATATCAGGCTGGTTTTCGTGAGGGCCGATCATGTTTACCTTACCGTTCAGCTGATGCAGTTCGTGCTTTATTCGCCTTCTCCAAGCCCCGCCGTAGATGGTACGCACCACCATCCGTTCGAAAACTCCAAGGGCTCGTGGTTCTGTGCACATAGGGTCCATGATTCGTACCCATAGAGGACTACCAGTCTAATCAGCGTTTTTTAGATAGTTAACTTCGTGTGACGGCGACCTTTGTTCGATCGTAGAGTTCTGCGGAGTCCAAAGTAAGCTCGATTTCCTGCCGCAATGCGTCTCTGAATTTCTCTGGTGGTGTCGGTGTCGGTGGTCACCAATGAGCCCAAGTGCACGAAATGTCCAACCGCCTCGATTTCATCACCGTCAATTAGATATTCGGTGTAGCTTCTTAATTCCGCCTTAGAGCCCTTTGCCATCATGTACTATGTCTTTGACACATTAATGAGGGTCGATCAACGACGGATCAAATGTTTAACCTGCGGATGATCCTGGATAAATTTCTGGAATAGAACTTTCAGACTCATCATCTGTTCATTGATTTTAAAATAGCGTACGACTGAGTGAAAAGAAATGAGCTTTTGCATATAATGTCAAAACACGGTTTTCAGGTGAAACTGAATAGGCTGATGCGTGCAACGCTGGATGGATCAAAATCAAGTATTCGGACCGCAGACAAAGTGTCTACCTCGTTTGTGACCTTAGATGGATTGAAGCAGGGTGATTCACTTTCAAATTTTCTGTTCAACATTGCACTCGAAGGAACGGATAGGAGGTCTAGCGTGCAGAAGAATGGCACTATCATCACACGGTCGCACATGCTCCACGGCTTTGCGGACGCTATCGATCTCATCGGCATCGATCGTAGGACAGTGGAGGAAGCTTATGCTCCTCTGAAGAGAGAGACAGCGAGAATATGCTTAACGATTAACTCTGCCAAGACGAAGTATGTACATGATGATGGGTAAAGACAGAGACAGGCCTAGTGGTGTTAGTGTTGAGGTAGTGATTGATGGGGATGTATTTCAATTTGTTTATCTTGGAACATTTGTGACATGTGTCAGTGACGTTTCCCGTGAAGTGAATAGGCGTATTGCAGCTGCGAATAGGGCCTTGTAGCAGCTTAGATCCCGTAACTTGCAATCGCAAACGAAATTCGCTCCATTAAGACGCTAATTCTTCTGGTTGCCCTCAACGGTCAACGAGGTGAAATAGGTGGACCGAAAAACTATCGGAGTTTTTCAGCACAAAGTGCTGCGGGCAACTCTCGGTAGGAAACAAGAAAATCGAGTGTGGTGCAGACGCATGAATCACGAGTTGTACGACCAAGTGTACAAAGATGCAAATATTGTAAAACGTATAAAGTACGGCAGACTTCAGTGAGCTGGACACGTGGTGCGAATGTCGAAAGAAAGAATAGCGTAAACAATATTCAGCAGGGAACCAGGTAGAGGTCGGCGACTTTGTGGGCAGCCGTGAACACGCTGGCTGCACGCAGTTGAAGAAGATCTGCGAACCCTAGATGTTCGGGAAAAGTGAAGAAACATCGCCCAAGACCAACGAAGATGGTGTTCTACTATACGCTCAGCGTTGGAGTAAAGTTACTTTATAACCAGCAAGGATTGCATTTTGTATGCGGCATTCCATATGGTGATCGCTCTGGTCAACTTTTTTTGCGCACATCTTGATGAGTTCAGCTGGAATACCATCCTTACCATGCTGCCTTATTGTTCTTCAGCAGTTAAATCAAAGATACATACTGTTAAATGGCATTCTTAACTTCCTTCAGCGAGGGAGTTGGTTGGCAGGGATGGCATTCCGCACCGAAAATGTGCACAGTGCAGCTCATTTTCATATTAAAACAGCGCACACTTGCACTCACACTGAGGAGCATGCCATCCCTGTTGGTTGGTTCCCATCATTCGCTGTACTGACATAGTTATTTCTTCCACTGACTTGATCATCAGTGCCTGCGTTTTCTGCATCAGTTGTTGAAATGATACAATACACAGGGAGGCTTTCGTCCACACCGAAAATACTGACTGATACCATTAGTAGCTCACTGCCTCTTCTGTATCCAATCTAGATACAAACAGATTTACAATTCTTTCTCATTGTAATTTTACCTACCAGTTTTATGTCTAGGTCCTTTGAGCTGAATGATAAGCCTCAAGGATGTACTTCAACACTTATCCTCATTACATACTCAGATCCGACGAATTATGAGCTACCCATGGCCAACATACTCCTTTGAATTCCAAGGTCTTGCCTACCAAGCTCTTCCTAGCGCCTAGCTTCTCCTTCTGGACTCCTCTGGCACCAAGCCTCTGCTCCTCTGACACCGGAGGACCTTCTGCCATCTAGATCCTACGTTCATCGATCAGCTAGCAGCGCACCGCTTCTATAACTTCAGTTCTCAGCGCAGGTTTTTCAAGATACTAGACCTCGACGATTGTTGGTCCCCTCACCGCCTTTCGATACTTCAACGACTTTTGACACCCAGTCGCATCGTCTGTCGGTACTTTATCGGCTATCGGCCTCGTCGTCGTCTAACGAGGTGTATCGCATCTTGGTCTCTTCGCTTCCCGAACTCGACTAGGGCGTCAATGGGCAATTGGCACAATTTTTCGAAACCAATGAAAAAAACTTAAGTTGTGAATCAATATGTTTTTGATTGTTTGATAGTTAGTAGTTGGATTAACCTTATAAGGGTAAAATAATATTCTAAAACAAATTACACCATAGCCATCTAGTTCCGTTAGTCCCGAGTTCGCCGAAAACCAATGGTACGCAGGAGCAACCATGGGAAGTCGAGGGTTAAAATAAAAGAATAACAAAATCGTATAGGTATTTTCCAACCCAAATTTCTCCTGACAGATATAACCGCTTAAGTAACATATCACATGGCGACCGTGACAGGACTCGAACACCGCAATCTTCAGTTTCGGTCAAACATAAGCACCAGAAAATACATTTTCAAACATTTATTGTTGTTTCATGCCTTAGGTTAGATCACTTAGGTGTAAATTATGTTTAGGTATTTAAATGTTACTCATCTTCCTCCGCTGGTCAACATGCTAAAACTTTCATCCCATCCGTCTCCGGAGGGCTGGGCTACTGACTAACACGCGGCTGCAGTCACTTCAGAATCGTTACTGAACAGCTGTTTCTTGTATTTCTTACTATTCGCTCGTACCGAGTTTGCTTCAGTAAAAAGTGACCACGTTCCATTTCCAACCCGGACATTTCTGACACTACAGTTCTGCTATTCTGGAAATATCTGTTTGTTTTATTCTCACATTCTATACAGATTCTACTATGGAAATGGTTTAATAGTTTCCAAGTGTTTTGGAGTTTCCTCACCCTAAAAAAGAGGCGGGACTACACTTTGTTTAGTACCGAAATGACTGGAAATTTGTCAGATTTTGCTCTGACGGAGACGACGACGACGGTGTTCGATCAGGTGCTGCTACGAGTCTGCTACACACGCGCGGACAACTAGAAGAGTCCCACCTACGGTAATTATTATCAGTAATTGACGCCGTGAATCACACACGGCCACACTCGTCATGTAAGCCATTCATTGCCGCCGAAAATGTTTCGTGTTATTTGTTGTTAAAAAGTTTGTTATAATGTATGGGTAACTCTCGCGAAAACAAGGATGTTAATTCTCGTAGATGATTCTGTTGGAGAAGTAGAATATCTACTTCATGTAAGTTTAGGCATTTGAAGCTGAGTAAGTCAATCTTCTTTTTTGTTTGTGATATAACCCTGCATATCGTTAAACCAAATATAAAATATGGTTAAAACAACTTACATTCAAGAAAATCAACCTAAATAATTAGTTTCAAACTGGTTAAGCTAAAAATAAAAACAAAATGATAACTGTATGTAAATGAAATCCCGCTTCCAGCGAGAATTACTCATACGTTACATAATTGCGTTAAAATTTATTTCAGCACGTTGAGTAAAATTAAAGAATTTACATAATAGAACACTTTTGATAAACCATTTGATTGCTAAACTGTTTTTCAAGATAACTGTAAATAAATATTTTTTTGTAGAAAATCTTATACAATTCTGGCGAAAATATAGCAGGAAATAGTCGTCTGCGAAAAATACAAGAGGAGAACACTAATCTTACCAACGCGGTAAAAGGAACATCGAAGTTGAGCGACCGAAAACTTAGTCTAAAATAATCAGCTAGCGTACACAACAACATGCGATCCTAATTAATCCAAATCGGGGGGCAGAGAAAAAACATAAAAAGCTAAATAAAAGACTTAAAACTATCTCACACTATTGATTCTAAAGATTGCGGTTCCCTAGCGCTCTTTCTACTACCACCACTCGCAAAGCTGGACTGTGGTTTAGATTTGTTTGCATCGGTTTTGCGTTTTGTACACCATCGAAAATGGTGAAGATTCGACAGAGCGGATCTTCCGGACTACCTAGAACGACAACGAAGAAGACGGCGACGAGGACGACAACGACGAATAAGCTACTCCCGCGTGCCCATCGGAGTAGATCATCATTTCGCAATGCCCCGTTCCAGTTCTTCGATTTCCTTCAGTATCTCCGGCTTCCGTTTGGCCTTGTCGATTTGGTCCTTGTCCGGCCGGGGGCCCCCGTCGGTCGATCGTAACCGTTCCTCGATGATTTCGATTTCGCGGATCTTCTTGCGCAGTTTGCGTAGCTTTTTGCTGAGATCAGTCTGTAGGCCGTCGGTGGCGGCCACGTGGTTATTGGTTAGCTGCAGTCCATTCATAGCCTTGGCCACCTCTTCGATGCGGTCCTGCTGTTGGGGCTTAGCATTTTTGTTATCCTGAAAATAAGAAGAGTTCAGAATTAATTGAATTGTCAAAGGAAACTCTTAGTTAATAACTGTAGATGAAAAGTGAGCCTTGAAAAGGTTACAAGCGCACGTGGAGAAATTTTACACCGTATTCCGATATCGTATTCAAGTGTTATCAAACTGTTCACATCTCACATTACCGTAATAAATTGTTACTTCGTTCCCGAAGTCTGCGTTATTTGTTCAGCCCATCCACCCTAGTCGGGCTGCAAAACGGTGAGTCGAAAAGGAGGGCGTCCATCGTAGCTGTGGTCCTCACAAGTTCCTACCTCATGCTTCCACGAGTCAATTGATGACAAAGACCGCCGCCAGCTAAGAGTTGTGTGCTTAGCTGGTAGAGCCTAGGTACTGTTGTCCTTCTAACTTCAGCTAGATTGAGGAGGTACGTTTCGAGCGTCTGTTAACCAAGGAGGTGCGGCTCAAACAGCGTCTGTTGTGGCATCCGACGGCTGAGTATGAAATGCTCCTCCACTGGAAGCTATACCTAACACCTTAGGTGTTCCACCACGGTGGAAAGGGGACTTTAGGCCAACTACCTACTGTTTCATAAAACCAAATATTTGTTACAGAAACCGAAAATGAAAGATTACGAACTGATTCAACGGCAACAACTTTTAGCGCGAAATAATGGACAAGAATTGGAACTTGGAATTTATTCATCCTAGCCCAGAAGGGTAAACTGGCACAACTAATCTATGAGGCATGCCGTATGAAGCTTGAGATCCTAATACTGAGCGAAGTCCGTTGGCCGAACTTTGGAGAACACAGATTGGCGTCGGGTCAAATTCTGCTATACTCTGGCCTACGAGGTGAACACGCTCCTCACCACCGTCGAGTTGGTTTCCTGCTCAGCGCTCACGCCCACGCTGCGCTCATGAAGTGGGAACCTATTAGGTAATGAGAGGACAAGTGTAGCCAGATTCAGAACACGAGTTCGAAACCTTACCATGATCTAATGTTACGCGCCAACCGATGCTGCCGAATTGCAACACAAAGAGAACTTTTACAGTCAACTGAATGCTGTCGTGGGCAATATTCCGAAAGGTGATACCAAGATCCTCATGGGCGACTTCAACGCCAAGGTTGGTTCCGATAGCGACAACTCGAACTATGAGCACGTCATGGGACGCCATGGTCTCGGAGAAATGAGCGAAAACGGAGAGCTGTTTGCAGAGTTTTGAGGCAACAATGACATGGTGATTGAGGGATCGCTCTTTCCTCATCGACCAGTGCACAAAGTGCCATGGGTTTCCCGTGATGGCGTCACGGAAAATCAAATCGACCACATCTGCATCAGCCGAAAATGGAGACGGAGCCTTCATTGCGTCCGACCATCATCTCCTAATCGGCGAAATCCGACTGGGCATTACTAGGATCCATCGACTGGAGGAGAGAATCGGGCACCGGTTCAACACACGCAGGCTGGAAGACGATGCGGTGAAAAGGTTCTTCGTCGAGGAGCTATAGAGAACCGTGCTGCGGATATTGCAGAAGGTGGAAGCGTAGAAAATCATCGCCACCGGCGCGAATAATTTGGGTGAGCTACGCACCCGAAGAAAGCAGTGGACCACAGATGATAGCTGGTGGAAGATAGAGGAGCGAAGGAACGCCACAGCCGCGATAGAGCGAGCGAAAACACGAGGAGCCAAAGCCGTAGCTCGTCAGCGCTATTCGGCTCTCGAGAATGAAGTGAAACGCTCATGTAGACGGGACAATAGAGCGTGGGCGGACTCCCTAGCCGACAAAGGCGAGAGAGCCGCAAACACCGTATCCTCTACGATGTTTCACGTCGCCTTAGTGACACTAAGATGGATGCTACAATGCCTAGTAAAGGTACCCAAAAAGGGTGACCTGACTGTATGCGATAATTGGCGGAGCATGATGTTACTGTGTATCGTTCTCAAAGTCCTTTGCAAAGTGATTCTTAACCGGATACAGGAGAAGATTGACGCAACTCTCCGACGGCAGCAAGCAGGATTCCGTGCCGGACGATCCTGTGTGGACCATATTGTCACGCTCCGCATCATTCTGGAGCAAATCAATGAATTCCAGGAGTCTCTCTACCTGGTGCTCATTGATTACGAAAAAGCTTTCGACTGTCTCAATCACGGAAACATGTGGGAAGCCCTCAGGCGCAAGGGTGTCCCTGAGAAAATCATCGGCCTCATTGAAGCACAGTACAGAGCATTTTCGTGCAGAGTACTGCACAACGGTGTTTTGTCCGATCCCATCCGGGTCGTTGCTGGAGTGAGGCAAGGATGTATACTATCACCGCTACTGTTCCTCATCGTAATCGACGAGATCCTGGTAGGTGTCGATTAGGTGGCCGTCAATCGAGAATTAATCGGAAAACAGAGTTTCAAAGAAAACGATAACTTTATTTAGGCGAAACGATGTTAACACTTCGAACTTTAGTTCACGAATGAAAAAACTGAAAACTGTACTCGCGTCGCGTCGGCGGTGATGCGAGTTACTTCCTCTCTCGTTTTGTTATGTTGGCTGCGCTGCTTTGCTCCCGTTTCAGTTCATTGGATGCGGTCGACGAGGGGTGCTCACTGCTTGCACCAACACTGCTCCTCAGTGAGTAACACTCATACCGATCTTGCTGGCGAACTTTCGTTGCTTCACGACGCATAGTGGCTTCGTTAAGATATCCGCCGTCATTTCTTCTGTAGGACAATATACTAGCTGGAGTTCTTTCCGTTGGCACAAATCCTTGACAAAATGTTCACGGGTTTCAATGTGTTTCGATCTCTTGGTTGACCTTTCTGAACGAACAAATGCAATACAACTCTGATTGTCCTCGTTGATCAAAGTTGGCTTCTTCTGCGCGCATCCCATTTCGAGTAACAGCCTTCGTAGCCATATTACTTCTTGGCACGCTTCACTCAGTGCCATATACTCGGCCTCCATTGACGATAGAGTCACTGATGGTTGCCGACGACTAACCCAAGAAATAGCTGCTCCTGCCAATAGGAAACAATAGCCGGTAGTAGACTTCCGAGATTCCTGATCGCCTGCCCAATCAGCATCACAAAATCCAAGAAGGCCCTCTTCTTTTCCGGTGAATTCCAGTTTCCAATCTCTCGTTCCTAGCATGTAGCGGACAACTCTTTTTGCTGCGGTCCAATCGGTATCTGATGGACAGCTTACTCTGCGTCCCAATATGGATGTACTTACGGAGATGTCAGGTCTGGCGTGTACAGCGATATACAGCAAAGCTCCTATCAAGCTACGGTACACCGTGGAGTCTTCTAACGGTTTTCCATAGTCAATCAACTTCAAATAACCACTGTCCATAGGTGTCTTCGCCGGTTTTGAATCCTTCATCCCAAAACGATTTGCCACATGGTCAATATAGCCACTTAGACTGAGACTATACTTTCCATCTTTTCTGTCGATCTGCATCCCCAAGAAATAAGTGAGGTCTCCAAGGAATGCAATATCGAACGTTTTCTTCAGATACTCATACACTTTTATGGATTCAGACTCGTTCTTGCAGCCCACCACTATGTCGTCAACATAGATTAAGACGTACACCATGTTTCCGTCAACGATTTTAGTGTAGAGGCAGGGATCCGATTGACTCTGCTGGAATTTCATCCTAGTCAAGGCCTCATGCAGCTTGCGGTTCCAACACCTTGCCGACTGCTTGAGGCCGTATATGCTTTTTCTCAGTCGGCACACAAGATGTTCTCGTCCAGGTTCCTCGAATCCCGGCGGTTGCCGCATGTATACTTCTTCCTCAAGCTCACCATGGAGGTAAGCTGTTTTGACGTCCAGATGCTTCAAAGCGATTTCTTCCCGACTGGCTATAGCAAGAAGTGCACGAAACGTCGTTTTGTTTGTTACTGGAGCAAACACCTCATCGAAATCAATTCCATACTGCTGAGAGTAGCCCTGCGCTACAAGTCTCGCTTTATGTCTGATCACGTTCCCTGCTGCATCCTTCTTCAACTTAAAAACCCATCGACTTCCGACTGCCTTCCGGCCTACAGGCAATGGCACTAGCTCCCACGTTCCATTTTCAAAATGACTTTTCAGTTCCGATTTCATAGCGGCTTGCCAAGCTCCTGAGTTCTGCGACATTTTCACCTCTCTCAAATTCCTGGGTTCGGGTTCATCCTCTGCTCGAACAACCTTTGCTTGTTCGCCGAATCGTTTCGGCGGAACTCCTTTCGTCGTACGATTCGATCGTCGCCGACACTCTTCCTCCGGAAATCCTCTGAACAACGATTCACTGTTTGAATCACCCAGCATTTCAGAAGCACTATCATAATCACTTTCGTTCATTTCAGGTAACGCTGCATTTTCGTAATCATCATTCGCATCAGGAAATTCATGTCCAACACCGCCCTGTTCCTGCTGCTCCTCAAGTTGACAGTCGACCTTCTTTGGAGCACTTTCGAGATTCACCACCACTCCACGTTGACCCGAAACATCGATGTCACGAACCGCCTCCTGCGTCTTCATTTCCGATTCCAGGAACACAGCATCTCGGCTCACGATGATTCGATTCGTTGATTCGTCGAGGAAACGATAGGCCTTCCGGTTCTCCTCGTATCCCACGAATATCAAACGAACAGCCTTCTTGTCCAGCTTCTGGCGCTTTTGGTCCGGCACATGGACGAAAGCATGTGAACCAAATACGCGCAAATGACCATACGAGGGCTTTGATCCATGCCACAGTTCAAAAGGAGTACGTTCAATGGAGGCAGATGGGAGACGGTTCAACAAGTAGTTCGCAGTCATGACTGCCCCCCCCAGAATTTCCTGTCCATGCGGCCTTCGGAGAGCAGGCACCGCATCATCTCCATTAGAGAACGGTTCTTTCGCTCAGCAGTCCTGTTCTGCTGGGGACTATAGGGAGCCGTTTGTTGCAAGGTTATCCCGTTTTCCTTCAAGTACGTCAACAGATGCGTGCTACTGTACTCTCCCCCGCCATCGCATCGTAGTACTTTCGGCTTCCGTCCGAATTTATTCTGCACGTGGTGCACGTACTCGCGTATCTTCTCAAATGCCTCAGATTTGTGTTTAAGGAGATAGATAATGGTATACTTACGATGACCACGGTCATGACGTAACGGTTGCCTCGTGGTGTGCTCACCTCCAACGGTCCCGCCAGGTCCGTATGGATCAGGTCGAGCAGAGCAGACGACTTGGTGCTAGATGCTTTCGGAAACGGCTTCCTCGTCAGCTTTCCTTCACAGCACACGGTGCACACTGATCTCACTCCACAATCACGTAGTTTCAAACCTTCACCGAGATCCTCCGCCACAATCCGCTTTACACCTTCCGGATGCCGGTGTCCCAGCCTGCGGTGCCACAGATGCTGACAATTGTCCGAATGTGACACTGCCGACAACAACGACTGATATTGTGGCTGCTTCAGATGATACAACCCAGCTTTTCTTTCTCCAACAAACACTGTGCAACCATTCTTCATTATTCGGCAGTCCGATCGAGAAAACACTACTTCAAAACCTTCGTCCGCAATTTTTCCGACCGATAACAAGTTGCTCGCAAGGTCCGGAACGTATAGCACTTTCTTCAGTGTAATGTTCTTCTTCTCACCACCACTGTTCATCACCACCAGTTTGCCGACACCACTTCCGCCGGCTGGCAACTTTTTCCCATCCGCCAAGCACACGGTACCACTGCGCGATTCTTCCAGATCGATTATGTGCTCCACATTATTTGTCATGTGAGCACTCGCACCCGAGTCTAGGTACCACAAATCGTCACTTGAATCAGCACCCACATTGAAGCAATATTCGTCTTCTGTGCACACTTTTGCCTTCGACTGTGTTTCGTGCTTCGGTGCACTCTGCTTCTTCAATTGATCAGCCGCGAACTTGGGGCAGTCGCGACGGAAATGCCCTTCTTGTTTGCAATAGTGACACTGTTTCGGTTTCGGTCCACTTTTCGGTTTCACTCCCGTTTTTAGCACTTTTTCAGGGTGACCAGTGCCGTCATTACACCCGCACCTCCTCCGCCACTCATCTAACAACTGTCCCTTCACATATTCCAATTTGAGTTGATCTTCACCACGGCTCTCCAAAGCAGTAATCAACGCGTCATAGGAGTGCGGAAGGCTCGATAACATAATGGCGATTAGCAGATGTTCGGCCAAATTTTCACCCATGCCGGAAAGACGATTCACTAGCTGTGCGATTTCGCTGAGGTGCTCCGACATACTTCCGCCCTCCGCAAGGCGAAGTGAGTACAGTCGGCGCAAAACGTGGATTTTGTTGGTCAGCGAACTTCCATTGTGGTATTTCTTCAGTGACTTCCACATGTCGTGAGCGGTAGCACTATTTAAAACGTGGCACAATTGGTTATTATCCAAGGCAAGCCCGATCGTGGCACGTGCCTTAGCATCCTTGGCCAACCACTGTGCGTCAGGCACCGCTGGCTTCGGGTCTTTCACTGTGTCCCAGAGCTCTTCTTTCAATAGCAGCAATTCCATTCGGAATTTCCAGCTGCTCCAATTGAAATCATTGAGCCGCTCCAGGGAAATTTTCGCCTCCGCCATTTTGTTCGCCGGCCGATTCGGTTGTTTCAGGAGCCACACAAAGTCCGCGGAAAAACACTTTCTTTTCTGATCCCGATTCTTTCACTCGCGCAGTGGAAGCGTGCTGGGCCCATAACCTGTCGATTAGGTGGCCGTCAATCGAGAATTAATCGGAAAACAGAGTTTCAAAGAAAACGATAACTTTATTTAGGCGAAACGATGTTAACACTTCGAACTTTAGTTCACGAATGAAAAAACTGAAAACTGTACTCGCGTCGCGTCGGCGGTGATGCGAGTTACTTCCTCTCTCGTTTTGTTATGTTGGCTGCGCTGCTTTGCTCCCGTTTCAGTTCATTGGATGCGGTCGACGAGGGGTGCTCACTGCTTGCACCAACAGTAGGTGCGATTGACCGTAAATCAAATCGTGGATTGCTGTGGCAATCCATTACTATAGAGCTCCTAAATGACTTCGAACTGGCTGATGACGTTGCTCTCCTAGCTCAACGGCAGCGGCTCTGATATGCAGAGCTAGCTCGATGATCTTGCCAATCGCTCCTCAGCGGCAGGTCTTACCATCAACGTCAACAAGACCAAAGTGTTGGATGTAAACACGGTCAACCCTTCCAACTTTACGGTAGCTGGGCAATCAGTGGAGAAAGTTGAAAGCTTCCAATATCTTGGTGCACGGATGAAGAAGGCGAGGGCTGCTTTTGCGAGTTTAAGAAATGTATGGAAAATTACCCAGATTAGTCAACGCACCAAAATCCGAATTTTCAACTCGAACGTGAAATCTGTGCTGCTATACGCCAGTGAAACCTGGTGTGTACCAGTGGAGAACACTCAACGACTGAAGGTCTTCATCAATAGATGCCTGCTGTATATAATTCGTGCATGGTGGCCTGACAATTGGATCTCCAACGTGGAGCTCTATCGTCGGTCATCAAAAGCCGATAGCGACAGAAATTCGGGAGCGAAAGTGGAGGTAGGTCGGCCACACTCTACGCAGGGGCGGAAACGAAATCTGCAAACATGCGTTAGACTGGAACCCAGCAGGACATCGCAGCAGAGGCAGTCCCAGAGGCTCATGGCGGCGCAGCCTCAATAACGGGTTCTACCCCATTTGGCATAATGCCATTTGGCATAAAAGCCATTTGGCATAATGGCCATTTGGCATAACAAATATTATGCACATTCTTACCAAGAAGGCTGTTCTTCGTGTTATGCCAAACGGCATTATGCCAAAAAACCATTATACCAAATGGCATTATGCCAAACGGCATTATGCCAAATGGCATTATGCCGAATGGGGTCGGAAATCTTTCAATTCGGCCCTCTGCACCACCGTGGGTGCCCAGGACTGGAAGTAGGAGGTAGGCGCTTTAAAAAACAGCATGGGACTTACATGCAAAGAAGAACAGTATACATTCTCTACAACCCCTTTGCTAAAGTGCGATTGGTTGCGTCCACGTATTCCTGATGTAGTAATAAACTGCTGATAATCGGATGATGCATGGTGCTCATCTTGCCCCGCCCGACTCTAACAACAATATGATGGATCCCATGTTTAGTGAATAACATACATACCTTTTGTGATTTTTGCTGCTTTTGTTTCTGCTCTTCCTTTTGCTTCTGCTCCAGCAAAACGTCCGGCAGTTCGACAGCTTTCTTCTTCGGCTTGGCTGGCTTGTTGGTCGTCCGTTGCTGCGGCTGGTTGATCTTACTGTCCCCGTTCAGGATGAGCAATCCCGGTACCGGGTTCTGGGGTGGTCTCCTATTGGCTTCCGCTTCTCGTTGCTGCTTGATCCGTTGCTCCCGCTCCCGTTTCTCCTTGGCCTTCTGAGCCATCTCCGGCGACATCCCCGGAGGCAGCAGAGGCTTCTGGGCGAACAATTTTCCTTTGCTCTCGTACAAGGGAACTTCCTCCTGGGGAACGTAGCCGTCGCGTACCCGTCTGGGCTTGCGCCAGGTCCCATCCGGACGCTGCGTCGACGGGATGAACTTCCCTACGGGATCAAAACACTGTCACGTAATCCAACACAACACAAAAACCCCATTAAATCACTCACCTTGGCTATCTGTAGCGTATGTGGTCATTGTCCGCGAAGATATTTACCGCACATTCAGTACAAAATAAAAGCTAATCTGCAAAACAAGCACAAAAATTAAATCCCCCTGCAATAACAAATCCCATCCAGGAATGCATTTTCACCGCGAAAAAAGCGACACCAACCTTTTTGTGCGCCTTGCGGCTCTCGCAAGCAAACCTAAACCGGAGACGGGCAGCCGATCGCCGCGAAACGCGCTGTCGAACGAACGGAACCAGCGATCGCACAGACACACGCACCGGAAATGTACCGTACCGCGCACTGTTTTCCCGCACACAAACGTCGGAATTTTCCGGCGGTGGGAAAGTTCTTAGCCCTTCCTAGATTCACTTTTTCCGTCCCTGCGACTTGCGACTTTGCGAGCGAACGACGACGACGACGACGACGACAACGATGAAGAACAAGCAAAAGCGCATCCCCCCGCAACGCAACGAAAGAAAAAAAAAACAGCTACAGTTTTGACAGATCTGTCAATCTGTCAATAGTGAGGGGTACGTTCACGCCTTATTTGGAGAGGTTGATAGCTGACTCTCGCCGAACTAAACTCACCGAAACTTTTGTTTTATGTCGTTTTCGTTTTTGCGGTGGTGCTACCAGTGGGGTGACATCTAGGGGCAAGACACTGTGAAAACGAGAGCAACTCTGAGAAATTCTGAGTTACTCTTTTTATCGATGATCGACGAAATTTGTTGAAAGCTAGGGGCAGGACAGATCTAACGAGAGCAAATCTGTGTTCGAGGTGTTGCTCAGAATTCCTCACAGTTCCTCAGAATTTCTCCCATTTATGCCAAAGTGTGATCTGGCACCAATGTCAAACTGCAAAGTGTTGCGTGTGCTGAATGAAAATTGCAGTTTTGGGGATGTCTTTCGACAAATTTCGTCGATCATCGACAAAAAGAGTTACTCAGAAATGCTCAGAGTTGCTCTCGTTTGCACAGTGTCTTGCCCCTAGGTTGAAAGACATCCCTAAAACTGCAATTTTCATTCAGCACACGTAACACTTTGCAGTTTGACATTGGTGCCTGATCACACTTTGGCATAGACTAGGGGCAAGACAGATCTAACGAGAGCAAATCTGTGCTCGAGGTGTTGCTCAGAATTCCTCACAGTTCCTCAGAATTTCTCCCATTTATGCCAAAGTGTGATCTGGCACCAATGTCAAACTGCAAAGTGCTGCGTGTGCTGAATGAAAATTGCAGTTTTAGGGATGTCTTTCAACAAATTTCGTCGATCATCGATAAAAGGAGTAACTCAGAATTTCTCAGAGTTACATGGAGTTACTCTCGTTTGCACAGTGTCTTGCCCCTAGGGCATAGATGGGAGAAATTCTGAGGAACGGTGAGGAATTCTGAGCAACACCTCTAGGGTGACATGCACACTAAGATCAGCTCGGTATTTTCCCCATCTTTTTACTGAGTTCTCAACAGCAGATTTAACTCGGTACGCTCGGTTGTTTATTTTGAAGATATTCTGTAAATGAGTTACCGAGCTCAGCTAATAAACTGTCAAAAGTTACTGATACACGGTAAATATCGTTACTGGTGAACGGTAAATACGATTACCGAGTGTACCGAGATAAATCTGCTGTTGAAAACTCTGTAAAAAGATGGAAAAAACTAGGGGCAAGACAGATCTAACGAGAGCAAATCCGTGTTCCAGGTGTTGCTCAGAATTCCTCACAGTTCCTCAGAATTTCTACCATTTATGCCTAAGTGTGATCTGGCACCAATGTCAAACTGCAAAGTGTTGCGTGTGCTGAATGAAAATTGCAGTTTTAGGGATGTTTTTGTTGAAAAATATGATGGTTAGTGGATGCCCGGACCGTCCGACCTAAACTTCTTGTAATTATTACTGTGGAAATCTCCACCAGACGTAATCATTACAAGTGCCTTTCTAGGCAACCAAGGCGGACAACAACGATCAAAGAATGGAACAAATATTGTGGAAATCTCCACCGGAAATATTTGTCCCAGGACCCTTTAGAAGAAGAGAGTTCTTTCAGAGAAAAACTCCCGACAAAAACGTTTATTTAAGAACGTTTATTACACTTACCAAAGTAAGCTGGCATAACAGCGTGAGCGCCTGAATCAATGAATCGATCTGAAACCTACATGAGCCATGCCCTGCCACTAAATGCACGACAACCTAACTACTCTATCGATGCATAAGCCTGGTCGCACTGTTGCAAGTTTCCCGGTAGCGGTAGAGCCAAACTACCATATCGAGAGAGTCTGGAGTCACAAACACTGTAGGGCTAAAGCGCAACAAGAAAATCACAAATCATGAATTACGTTTTAATTACATATATTTGAGGCTCATTTTGTCCCCTTCTCCCCTATTCTCCCTAACTAGCTTGCTTTATGTTATCCACCCATACAATTTTGATCTTAACTTAGGGGTACTCACGGTACCGAAGCTACCACAACATCGCTGCGAAACCCGTCGACAACGCTATCTTGAGCCGCGCTATTGGCTCCGACCGAGCCCCCTTCATCGTGGAGTTATCCGAGCCACCGTTCCACGGTAACTGACCCATGAATCGGAATTTGCTTCAGATGTTCGTTCACGAATCGCCGTTCGTGTTCCGTCGCGGTTGAGCACCTCTGGCGACCGCGCTCCGCTCGTTCAGCACGTCTTGGGAATGAAAACTGCAAAAATAGAAAAACCCCTATACAGGGGTTTTTCAATCGATCTTTGGTTGCTGAATCGTAGGTGAGGCCTCCCTCGCTTGCGTCCCCGTTGTGCTCGGGTCCGTCGGCCACGATGCGTTCGATGCACGTGCTGTCGATCCGGTTTTTGCGCCACCAATGGATTCTGCTTGTGTTCTTCACGGATACTAATCGCCGATGCCAATCGCGCTGTTTGCGTGCACGTCGTGGACTCAGGAGAAAATCGCCCGGAAGCGTGTTCTTCGTCCCTGGACCAGGCGGAAGCTTGCGCACCTCACCGGAACTGTCGTACGACGTCCGGAACGTCGTAGAACGTCCGAAACTGATTTTTGATCTGCCGGGCACAGTCGTTGGCCTCCCGCGCCGTGTTGGCTCACCATGCGGTTTCACCCGGATCTTTCTCGGTCGTATTTCCCTCGTGGTGTGACGTCCGGGATTGATGGGCGGCTTTCGTGCCCTGAAGCGGAAAAATCTTCCGACCCTACAGCGTTCTGTGCTGGGGAAACAACGTTTTTCTCACTGCAGGGGTTTTTCCCTCGGTTTTCGCACTTAGCACTACGAACCAGGAGCAAGATTTCACTCGCGATCTTTTGCTCACCTTTCGCGATGGCGGCTGGAAACGAATGATTGATGGGCTGGCCAGTGAAAACGGTCGTCGTTCTTTCTCCCAGCGTCAGACACTTGCGCTGCGGTGGTGTTTGTGACAGCGTTTCTCGCATAGCTGTTGTCGGATTTATCGTTTGTCGGACTAGCGTGAGGGGTGTTTCAATGGTAGCGAGTGTGGTGCGCTCTGAATGTCATTTCAGAGGGAATTTTGTATAGGCAAATTATTTATTCTAGATTTGTTCTACACATCAACGAATTTAAACGTAACACAACTCTACCGTAGCGGAAGAATTTTTCATAAATCGGTGATCAAACGATTTATGAAAAATTCACAAAATCCTAACTCATCCTCCTAGGATGATGGTCAGAGACAAGTCGGTCTGCCTAACTCTTGAGCAGACCTCAAGTTACATCTTTTCCTCAACTAAACCCAAACTCATACGCAAGCCTTGGTCGCTTGCCAAATCTTCTCTATCCTCCAAACTGCATAATCTTAATGCTAAACTAAACTTCACGCCAGCTGCGCCTGGCAAAATCTTCGACCTCTCAAATCGTCTCTGACCAATATCCTTGTCCAGCTTCGACGAATCCTACGGCAAAACATTCAAATCGGATTCTAGCCTATTGTATTGACTAAAATAGGCTTAATCGCACACAAAACATTAAGAAGCTATATTTACAGACTATCTACAAGGACAAAATTGGTTTGTTTTGGTTTGTGCATGTTCTGAGAAAAGAAACATTTACTAATCTAAATCGTCATGAGCCCGGGAAATAGGGTTTTACCGCGCCCCTGGTCGCGTTACTTTTGGGATGAAGATTTCATGACGACCCCCAGATCTTTAACCCTTGGCCACGCGTTCGAATGGACTGGAAACACTTGAGGGTTCGTGTGCACCATCCAGTCGTGGACGTGCTTGGAATGCCGAGATCGTATTTTGTTCCTTCGTAGTGGTGCCACTCATAGCTCTGTGTAGTGAGGATGGTCGAATTCTTGATGATGGGCTCGATTTGTCTCGATCGGCTAACGGCATGACCATTTAGTGTGTTTCGGTGTGAGGGTGCCTCGGGGTGTTGTTGCGCTTCACTCGTTGTCTGGATCGTTTGGTATCTGGAGCCTCCCTACTCACGACGGTTTTCAGGGTCCCAGTCTCCCTCGCCCGCTGTAGGCTGTTGGTTGCTGCGCATCTTCGTCCTGGTATTTGGAGCCTCCCTACTCACTGCTGTTTTCAGGGTCCCAATCTCCCTCGCCCGCCGTAGGCTGCCTGCTACGTCCTCCTGCTCTCTCAATGCCCTCCAGTTGCTGTCTCACTGCGCCTGATAGTGGCCATAAGCTTCGACTCCGCGCCGAACCGATGTTTGGTCGTCGATCTCCGGGTCTTCACTCCTCCTATCAGAGAATACATCTGGTGCGTTGACGAGATCCCTGCGTCCTGTTTCCAGAATCACAGGGTTGCCATTTCTCTCGATTGGCGAACGGCTCACGGTGCACCTCCTGGCGCGATGGAAGTGTTTAGGTACCGCATGTTGATCGCTCTTTGTAGTCTGTCGATTTGCTGGGTTGTTCGTAGTGGTGTTTGGAGCCTCCCTACTCACTGCTGTTTTCAGGGTCCCAATCTCCCTCGCCCGCTGTAGGCTGAAGACGGCTATGCTCTCTGTACTGGTATCTGGAGCCTCCCTACTCACTACTGTTTTCAGGGTCCCAGTCTCCCTTGCCCGCTGTAGGCTGACGGTTGCGGCGCTCTTTGACATGGTATCTGGAGCCTCCCTACTCACTGCTGTTTTCAGGGTCCCAGTCTCCCTCGCCTTCAGTATGCTGTTGATTCGTCCTGGTGTTTGGCGTGTCTTCGTCCTGGTATTTGGAGCCTCCCTACTCACGATGGTTTTCAGGGTTCCAATTTCCCGCGCCCGCTGTAGGCTACTCCTGCTCTCTCAAAGCTCTCCAGTTGCTGTCTCCCTGCGCCTGATAGTGGCCGTAAGCTTCAACTCCGCGCCGAACCGATGTTTGGTCGTCGATCTCCGGGTCTCCACTCCTCCTATCAGAGAATACATCTGGTGCCTTGACGAGAAACCTGCGTCCCGTTTCCAGAATCACAGGGTGCCATTTCTCTCGCTTGGCGAACGGCTCACGGTACACCTCCTGGCGCGATGGAAGTGTTTGGGTACCGCATGTTGATTGTCCACTTGCTCGGCCTTCTGACGGATCGGGTGATGGAATCGCAAATCGTTCATTGTTCCTTGCGAAGATCGTGGTCTACTACAAAGCTGGCTGATCTGTCGAGGTGGAGAGGTAGTCGTAAAGAAGTTATTGCTCATCACACCTGACTTTCTACCATTTTCCCGTTTGTTGCGTGTTTTTGGAGCGTGGTACTCATGGTTGACAGGCCTTGCCTGCGGACATAGCTTTAACGTAGTGGAACCTCGTACGGATGTACGGAAATCCTTGCTGTTGACTCACAATCGGTGTTGCTGTGGTGGAGCAGTATTGCGACGGCTTCTCACCTTCAGCTCTCGTGAACAAATCTCCCAGTGATTGGTGTTTCGGCTAGCTTGACTGCTTCGTGGTTGACAGGCACCGCCTGTGTACATAGCTTGAACAGGCCGGAATCTCGCTGCTGGGAACGAAGATTCCAGTAGATGTAGTCGTCAAATCGGTGTAACGGAAGTGCAGAATCCGGTTGAAGCTTTTTTGCCTTCTGTTCGCTGTAATAATGCCCAATTATGGTGTTTTGTTCAGCGTTTGCTTCTTCGTTGACAGGCACCGCCTGTTTGCATAGCTTGCACATGTTCGTTTAGTCCGCCTTGATGTCCTTCGCGTGGAACCTTCCCTTCTTGCCGCTCAGAACATCCTCTAGCACGTATAGGTTCGTCCCGATGATCTCCTTGACGATTGCCGGAACGAATTTCGGCTCGAGCTTACTGTTGATTTGGTCCGCCTTCGAGGAGAGTACGAACGATCGCCGCCAAACCAGGTCTCCGACTTTGAACGCTACTGATCTTGTGCGAAGGTTGTATCGCTGCTTCGCCCGCTGGTGGCTGTTCTTAATCCGCTCGATGATAAGCTTTTGGATTCGACGAATCGCAGAGAGTCGCAGGTCCTGCGCTACCTTCGGATCTTCTGGCGTGTTGAGTTCCTGCTGCGTATACAGATCCGTGTGTAACAACAGGTTCCGTCCGAAGTTGGCTTCGTGTGGACTGACGCCCGTCGCCTCGTGCCGAGCAGCGTTTATCGCCGCTGTGATCGCCGGTAGCTTTTCGTCCCACTCTCGATGATCGCCGTCCAACAATGCCCGGATGCAGGTTACTACGACGCGGTTGACGCGTTCGGCGTTATTGACCTGCGGACAGTAGAACGCTGTCTTCATGTGGCCGATCTTGTGCTTCGCTAGCCAGGACTTGAACACCATCGAATCGAACTGCTTCCCGTTATCGGACAGGATCAGCCGCGGTCGAGAGAACTTCAGACAAACTTCTTCTTCCAGGAATTCCACCATCTTCTACGAATCCGCTGTGCGCATCGGCTTGACGATCACATACTTGCTGACCCAGTCTACTACTACCAACAAAACCGTGTTTCCTCGTTTGGAACGTGTGAGCGGACCGACAAAGTCCACCGAAATCATCTCCCAAGGGGTCTTTGCCGGCTTCGGGTTTCCCATTTGCGGCATCATTCTTTTCCCCGGTGCCTTGCACGCTTTGCAGGTCGCACAGTTCATGACGTAATCGTGAATCTCCTGTTGCATCTGTGGCCAGTAGTAGTGGGCTTGTAGCTTGTGCCAGGTCTTGTAGAAACCAAGATGCGCTGCTGCCGGTTCGTCGTGGAATCTTCGGATTAGCTGGAACCTCTCTTCTTTCGGAACGACTTGCTTCCACTTGTGGTAAACCGCTCCAAATTCATCCTTGCAGCGGCAGTTCTTGAACAGGGTGTCGTTCGCTATGCGGAAGTCCGGGAACTTGTCTCCTTCGCTCTTCACTCTGTCCACCAGCTTTCTGTACCACGGATCCTGAACTTGGTCTACCGTGAAGACTGCTTCAGCTACTGTTCTCGAGAGCGCATCTGGAACAACGTTGATCGAACCCTTTCTGTACCGGATCTCGAAATCAAACGCGTTCAGACGCAACAGCCACCGGCTCATCAAAGCCGTCGGGTTCTTCATCGACTTCAGGTAGCTGAGTGCTGCATGGTCACAGTGGACAACGAACCGGATTCCTTCCACGTAGCCTCTAAACTTTTCGATCGCTCGGATCACTGCGAGGCACTCCCGCTCCGTGACCGAGTACTTCCTCTCCGAAGCTGACAACTTCTGTGAGAAGTAGCTGATGGGATGTTCCTCGCCGTTGATCTCTTGCGTTAGCACCGCTCCGATTGCTGTGTCGCTGGCATCGCACGCTATGGCGAACGGTTTGCTGTAGTCCGGCATCGCCAGTACCGGTGCCGAAACCAGAGCTGCTTTTAGCTTGAGGAACGCTTCTTCAGCTATCGGATTCCAACGGAACTTGGTCTTGCCTGAGGTCAAGTTTGTTAGCGGAGCTGCTAGCTGCGAGAAACCGGCGATGAAGCGTCGGTACCAGTTGCAAACACCGAGAAATCGCTGCACTTCTTTGCGTGTCGTTGGAGTCGGGAACTGTACGATCGCTTGGATCTTCTCGTCGTCTACTCGCCAACCTTGCTCGTCGATTACGTAGCCGAGGTACTTCATGCTCTTCCGGCAGAACTTGGACTTCTCCGATGAAATCGTAAGATTCGCTTGGCGTAGCCGGCGGGCTACTTCTTCGAGCAGAGCGATGTGCTCTTCGAATGTCTCGGAACAGATGATGATGTCGTCCAGATAATGGAATACCAGCGGCTCTAGATCGGCGAATAGGTGGGTCATAAGTCGCGCTAGGGCTTGGCTTGCCGTACACAGCCCGAAAGGCACCACCTTGAATTGGAAGTGGCCTCTGGATGGAACGGTGAAGGCTGTCAGTTGTCTCGACCCTGGATGGAGTGGTAGCTGCCAGAAGGCATCCTTGAGATCGATCGAAGAGATGTATTTGCTACTTCGGAGGTTGTTGGTGATCGCTGCTATCTGGGGAATCGGATATCCCTCGTTCACCATGACGGAGTTGAGGTGACGCGCGTCCAAGCAGACGCGATACTGTCCAGTCTTCTTCTTGACGGCGACCAGCGGGTTGTTCCATGGCGAGAACTGCGCCTCCTCGATGACGTCCAGCCTAGGGGCAAGACACTGTGCAAACGAGAGTAACTCCATGTAACTCTGAGAAATTCTGAGTTACTCCTTTTATCGATGATCGACGAAATTTGTTGAAAGACATCCCTAAAACTGCAATTTTCATTCAGCACACGCAGCACTTTGCAGTTTGACATTGGTGCCAGATCACACTTTGGCATAAATGGGAGAAATTCTGAGGAACTGTGAGGAATTCTGAGCAACACCTCGAGCACAGATTTGCTCTCGTTAGATCTGTCTTGCCCCTAGCGTCCAGCGCAATCATCCGGTCGATCTCTCTGTTGACCTCCTGCAGAACGTACGGCGACATGGGGTAATGCCGTTGTTTGCGGGGCGGTGCATTCCCTACATCGATTCGATGCTCGTACAGCTTCGTGCGTCCTAATCTTCCATCTACCGCTTTCGGAAACTTCTGAATCGCCTGCTCCAGGCGCCTCTGCTGTTCCGGACTGAGCTGCTTCATCTCCTGTTCTTCGCTGATCTGATCTTCCTGATTCGCTTCGAGTGTGCAACACACCGCTTTTACACCGAATTTGTCCCAGAAGTTCATTCCCAGGATGATGCAGTCTGGAATCGAAGGCACCAACAGCACTGGAAGAACTTCGTTGCGGTTGTTGTACACGATCGGTAAATAGACGAAGTTTGCGATGCTGTGTCTCGTGCCGTCTGCCGTCTTTATTCCGCCGCTGACGGTTCCTTTCTGCAATCCGCATTCCTCTGCCAGTTCGACTTTTCTTCCTCCTAGCAGAGAGCAGTTCGCTCCACTGTCCAGCAAAGCTGTCAACTCCTTTCCCAGCACTGATATGACGGCGTGCGGTCGATTGTCACTTCCGGGGTTGATAATGATCGAGTTGAGGTTTTGAAATTCCGGGATATCGGAGGGGTCTCCGAGATTTTGCGGAGAGCTGCTCCCCTCTACTGCTGGTTCTCCGCTTGGTAGTTTACCGCGTCCATGCGGCACGTGAAGCAACTGCGCAACGAGTAGCCCTTCCTTCCACAACGGTAGCAGAATAGGATGGCTTGCGGCTTCGGACAGTCCATGAATCTGTGACCCTCCTCGTCGCAGTTCCAGCAAAGCATTGCTATTCGTTGGCCGTTCGGAGCTTCTTCCTGTTGTATCTGGCGATCTTCCCGTTGCCTGGCTGGTTCTGGCAGCATACGTTGGCTTCTTCGGTTATTGTCGCTCTGATCCGAACTTGGCATCCACTGTCGTGCATGCCAGCCCTGTGCTCTTTGCGGCTGTTCTTGCTGTTGTTGTGGTAGCCGAGTCTGGTACGATGCGGTTTGCGGCCGCTGCTGCTGTGCCGGCGTTTGCGCCTCTCTTGTGTACTGCCGCGCTGCTCGCAGGACGTCAGCCTCTGTCCGGTTGTACCTATCCGTTGGCCTTGTCTGCCTTTCGTCGCGTGCGGCAAAGCTTGGTCTCGCAGATCTCCGCTCAATGTTCAACTTCAACGCGTTGACTTGCTCCACCAGCTCGTCGATGTTGTGCTGCCAATTGTCTTCTGGTCCTTCCTCCGCTGCTTCGTGCTCGAATGCGCCTTCTTCTACATCCACGGCGTGAACTCTGTTGAACCGCTGTGGCTGTTGGTGATGCTGAACCGGTGGTGGTCTGCTAGGAACTACTGGTGTAGCGAAGTTCGGTTCCAGAAGCGCGCTGTGCGGAATAGGAATCCTGCGCTGTCTGTTCAGAAGCATCCTCGTCTCGTCGTATCCGGTGCAGACTTCCACCATTTCTTCCAGTGAACGAGGCCTCGCTGCTGTTACGATGGCTGCGTAGTTCTCGTTCATGTTTTTCTTCACCAGGAAGAACTTTTCGTCGTCTGGAATGGGTGGATCGACGAAGCGGAAGAGCGCTGAGATGTCTCGGTAGAACTTCGCAAAGGATTCCTCCCTTCCTTGAAATCGAAAGCTGGCTTTCAGACGCAGAATTTGGGAGTATCCGCTGGGCAGGAATTCCCTTCTGATCTCCCGCTTGAACTGGTCCCAGGTCCGCAACTGGTTTTGCGACGTTGCTCGTGAGTACCAGTCGATGGCGTCCTCCTGCAGTAGATGCTTGATGGAACTCAGAAGTGTGGCATCACTCATGCCTTCCGATCTCGCGAACGTCTCCACGCGATCTAGGAACACGTTGAGTGACGTCGTGTCCTTTTCGCCGCGAAACTTGAAAGGCCAGTTGTGCACGGCCTTCTGAATCCGTCGATCATCCCCTCGTTCCGGCGCTGGTCGTTCTCGACGCACTAGCCGCTCCAGATCGTCCCGCATTCGACAGTATTCTTCGTATCATCCGCTGCTCTCTTTCCTGCATCTCCATTATTCTCGATTGCAGCTCGTGAACTTCTCGTGATTGTGTTTCTCGATCTGTCCGGTTCCATGTTTCTCGCTCCCGTGGAAGGTAGGGAGGCGGTGGTGAGGTGTTCCGCTGTCTAGGCTGTGTTTCACCTCCATCTTCGTTATCTCGCGCTCGAAACGAACTCGAAAACAGCAATCCTCGTCCCTGTCCACCAGAGAATGACGTCATCAGAGGCGGCTGTGATGCTGACGGTGGTGTGGATTCTTGATTTGAATTGTTTCCCACTGGAATCGTGGCATCCGCCATTCCACCGACTGCTCCTTCCTCTTCGTTGTTGGTTCTTCTTATGGCACCCGTTGAACTAGTATGATTCACCTCGATCTCACTGCGTTGCACACTACTCACTACACTAGTACCATTCACTTTGTTGAGTAAAACAGTCACGTGCATGGTTAACATTCCATGCAACTCTCTCAATTCGATCGGAGGATTGATCAAACGTAATCTGTCGCGATAGTGGGTCAGCCGCGTTCGACATTGACTGATCGCAGCCCTATCGGCTGTTCGAATGGCTGCTTCAGTGCTTATGTGCAGCTGCTGTATTTGAGTTTCACAGTATTCAATGTTTGACTGTGGACTCATTACATGGGCTGAGCTAGTGGGCTGGTTATCTCTTAAGGCTTCCTCCTGGACGAGTGCCTTCAGACGGAGGACTTTCCCTCTGTGGGTAGTGGGTCCTAAATTTACTACGTGACGCAGAGCCAGCTCATACGTCACCTCTTCGTCTGTTAAGTGTGTGTAGTCCATGTTATGTATCGAATTTTATGCGTAAAGGGCTAAAATATATTGGTTATCGTCTAGGGGCAAGACAGATCTAACGAGAGCAAATCTGTGCTCGAGGTGTTGCTCAGAATTCCTCACAGTTCCTCAGAATTTCTCCCATTTATGCCAAAGTGTGATCTGGCACCAATGTCAAACTGCAAAGTGCTGCGTGTGCTGAATGAAAATTGCAGTTTTAGGGATGTCTTTCAACAAATTTCGTCGATCATCGATAAAAGGAGTAACTCAGAATTTCTCAGAGTTACATGGAGTTACTCTCGTTTGCACAGTGTCTTGCCCCTAGGTTATCGTAGGCCGGATAACCAAAAAGGCACAAAACCAAATCTTAAGATCACAAACCAAAAAAAAATCGCTAAACGGTAGTTTAATTGTGGATTTTCAGTTGGGCGCCAGTGTTGCAAGTTTCCCGGTAGCGGTAGAGCCAAACTACCATATCGAGAGAGTCTGGAGCTAGGGGCAAGACACTGTGCAATCGAGAGCAACTCTGAGAATTTCTGAGTAACTCTTTCTGTCGATGATCGACGAAACTTGTTGAAAGACATCCCTAAAACTGGAATTTTCATTCAGCACACGAAACACTTTGCAGTTTGACATTGGTGCCAGATCACACTTTGGTATAAATGGGAGAAATTCTGAGGAACTGTGAGGAATTCTGAGCAACACCTCGAACACAGATTTGCTCTCGTTAGATCTGTCCTGCCCCTAGGTCTGGAGTCACAAACACTGTAGGGCTAAAGCGCAACAAGAAAATCACAAATCATGAATTACGTTTTAATTACATATATTTGAGGCTCATTTTGTCCCCTTCTCCCCTATTCTCCCTAACTAGCTTGCTTTATGTTATCCACCCATACAATTTTGATCTTAACTTAGGGGTACTCACGGTACCGAAGCTACCACAACATCGCTGCGAAACCCGTCGACAACGCTATCTTGAGCCGCGCTATTGGCTCCGACCGAGCCCCCTTCATCGTGGAGTTATCCGAGCCACCGTTCCACGGTAACTGACCCATGAATCGGAATTTGCTTCAGATGTTCGTTCACGAATCGCCGTTCGTGTTCCGTCGCGGTTGAGCACCTCTGGCGACCGCGCTCCGCTCGTTCAGCACGTCTTGGGAATGAAAACTGCAAAAATAGAAAAACCCCTATACAGGGGTTTTTCAATCGATCTTTGGTTGCTGAATCGTAGGTGAGGCCTCCCTCGCTTGCGTCCCCGTTGTGCTCGGGTCCGTCGGCCACGATGCGTTCGATGCACGTGCTGTCGATCCGGTTTTTGCGCCACCAATGGATTCTGCTTGTGTTCTTCACGGATACTAATCGCCGATGCCAATCGCGCTGTTTGCGTGCACGTCGTGGACTCAGCCCGGAAGCGTGTTCTTCGTCCCTGGACAGGCGGAAGCTTGCGCACCTCACCGGAACTGTCGTACGACGTCCGGAACGTCGTAGAACGTCCGAAACTGATTTTTGATCTGCCGGGCACAGTCGTTGGCCTCCCGCGCCGTGTTGGCTCACCATGCGGTTTCACCCGGATCTTTCTCGGTCGTATTTCCCTCGTGGTGTGACGTCCGGGATTGATGGGCGGCTTTCGTGCCCTGAAGCGGAAAAATCTTCCGACCCTACAGCGTTCTGTGCTGGGGAAACAACGTTTTTCTCACTGCAGGGGTTTTTCCCTCGGTTTTCGCACTTAGCACTACGAACCAGGAGCAAGATTTCACTCGCGATCTTTTGCTCACCTTTCGCGATGGCGGCTGGAAACGAATGATTGACGGGCTGGCCAGTGAAAACGGTCGTCGTTCTTTCTCCCAGCGTCAGACACTTGCGCTGCGGTGGTGTTTGTGACAGCGTTTCTCGCATAGCTGTTGTCGGATTTATCGTTTGTCGGACTAGCGTGAGGGGTGTTTCAATGGTAGCGAGTGTGGTGCGCTCTGAATGTCATTTCAGAGGGAATTTTGTATAGGCAAATTATTTATTCTAGATTTGTTCTACACATCAACGAATTTAAACGTAACAGCACATCAGTGCATTTGTGTGCGTGAGCACTCCTAACACTCCCGCCACCTCTCTGACAGTTGGCTCTTTAACTCCTGTAAACAACCCGGGCCACGTGGTCACTGCCAGCATGGCACTGACAGCATTTTCCTACACTGAGAATAAAATACTTTTGAAATTAAGAAATGCTAATTTCAACAGTTTTTCACCAAATTACGTCGATCATCGATAAAAAGAGTAACTCAGAATTGCTCTCGTATGCACAGTGTTTTGCCCCAAGAGTTTAAATAAGGGCGAAAGTAACATGAGAGAGTTCTCTTCATCGACTCTCTCTTCTTCAAATTAAAGAGACAAGATGCAAGTATGGTTGTACTTTTTGGTCATAAATCGCTAGGTTGCGATGCAATCTAGCGTCTAAGTGTAAAAAAGTTTGATTGAATTTGCATCTTGTCACTTTAATTTGCAGAAGAGAGAGTCGATGAAGAGAACTCTCTCATGTTACTTACGCCCTTATTTAAACTCAATCTAGATTTGCTCTCGTTAGATCTGTCTTGCCCCTAGACTTAGGCATAAATGGTAGAAATTCTGAGGAACTGAGGAATTCTGAGCAACACCTGGAACACGGATTTGCTCTCGTTAGATCTGTCTTGCCCCTAGCCATTGACCTCGCCATTGACTAAAAACATTCTTGATGTTACTATTTTGACATTGTATTTTTGACCATGTTTATCTAAGACGCGCAACATTCAAGTCTACACGCAGAAAAATATATATTAAATTCCTAGGGGCAAGACAGATCTAACGAGAGCAAATCTGTGTTCGAGGTGTTGCTCAGAATTCCTCACCGTTCCTCAGAATTTCTCCCATCTATGCCAAAGTGTGATCAGGCACCAATGTCAAACTGCAAAGTGTTACGTGTGCTGAATGAAAATTGCAGTTTTAGGGATGTCTTTCAACAAATTTCGTCGATCATCGATAAAAAGAGTAACTCAGAATTTCTCAGAGTTGCTCTCGTTTTCACAGTGTCTTGCCCCTAGTTAAATTCTAAAATAAACGACTTTGAAACAAAAATAAAATATCATTGATCCACGGCCTAAGCTTGGGGCAAGACACTGTGCTGGAGAGTACATTTTCCTTTACAGAGTTGCTCAGAATTTATCTAGGGGCAAGACACTGTGCAAACGAGAGCAACTCTGAGCATTTCTGAGTAACTCTTTTTGTCGATGATCGACGAAATTTGTCGAAAGACATCCCCAAAACTGCAATTTTCATTCAGCACACGCAACACTTTGCAGTTTGACATTGGTGCCAGATCACACTTTGGCATAAATGGGAGAAATTCTGAGGAACTGTGAGGAATTCTGAGCAACACCTCGAACACAGATTTGCTCTCGTTAGATCTGTCCTGCCCCTAGGAATTTATCCGGATTGCTCCCGTTTTTACTTGTGTGTTGCCTGATTTACCGCAAAATCAAAACAATATTGCCCGATATCTCGCTTTTCTTGCAGTTTTAGGCGTGTTTTTAAATAAATTTCGTCGATCATAGGTGAAAAGAGTTACTCAGAATTTCTCAGAGTTACTCTAGTTTGCACAGTGTCTTGCCCCTAGGGCCTAAGTGCAATTTTTATTGAATCAACAACAACGAGTATTAGTTTCAAAGTATTTATTTTGTTCTTTTAAAGTCTAGCTGTCATAAGGCTGAATCTAGGGCTGAATGTAAATTCAAAGTGAAAAATATTTGATTCTAATATTCAATTTCATTGAAACCTAGGGGCAAGACAGATCTAACGAGAGCAAATCTGTGCTCGAGGTGTTGCTCAGAATTCCTCACAGTTCCTCAGAATTTCTCCCATTTATGCCAAAGTGTGATCTGGCACCAATGTCAAACTGCAAAGTGCTGCGTGTGCTGAATGAAAATTGCAGTTTTAGGGATGTCTTTCAACAAATTTCGTCGATCATCGATAAAAGGAGTAACTCAGAATTTCTCAGAGTTACATGGAGTTACTCTCGTTTGCACAGTGTCTTGCCCCTAGATTGAAACAAATATATAACTACTTTATTTCAAAAATATTTATTTTTGAATCAAAAACCACATATTTTTGAATCAAATACAGTTTTTTTTGTTTTAAAAATAATATTCTGGAGCTCGATTTGAATAGGTCGTATGTGCTTTTGTCGATATAAAATTCGATCAGTTTATTTTAGTCATTGTAGCAATATGGCAGATATTTTGCAAACTTTTGATGATGGAACAGAAAGCCTGTTTTGTGGGGATTCTGCTGTATGTATCAACTTTGCTCAATTTCAACGGTTTTCGCTATAATAAGCGAATCCAACTGATCGAATTTTTAATCGACAAAAGCACATACGACCTATTCAAATCGAGCTCCAGTATTATTTGATAGTAATCTAGGGGCAAGACAGATCTAACGAGAGCAAATCTGTGCTCGAGGTGTTGCTCAAAATTCCTCACAGTTCCTCAGAATTTCTCCCATTTATGCCAAAGTGTGATCTGGCACCAATGTCAAACTGCAAAGTGCTGCGTGTGCTGAATGAAAATTGCAGTTTTAGGGATGTCTTTCAACAAATTTCGTCGATCATCGATAAAAGGAGTAACTCAGAATTTCTCAGAGTTACATGGAGTTACTCTCGTTTGCACAGTGTCTTGCCCCTAGATAGTAATATATTTCAAAACGATCATAAAAATATGTTTGGAATGGATTACCTGCTTTGTTTGATTGCGATCTAACAAATACTGAGAGCATGTGATCAAAATGCTCCCGTTATTTATGAGATCGCATTCAATCAAAGCAGATAATCCCAAGGATAATCCAATAAAAAAGGATAAGACTTTTGGGGAATAATATTTACTATATTTACCTAATTGCATAATCTTAATAATAGTTTTTTCTGAATTTTTCGGTGATAGACCTGCCTTTTGCTGATGTTTGTAGCATGGTGTACAGCTACCTCTTGTTACATCTGCGACAGCCGGTTGATGGGGAGGCGGCATAGTTTCAGATTTGGTGGATGGTTTTCTGGATAGCGGAGGAAGATTCTGTCAATTAAAAAGGGTTTCCGTAGTAAACATAATTTTATGAATAGTAGATGCTTACCAGGACTTGTCTCCATTACGACAACATGCACTTTCTTCTAATCCCCTAAAAACCGCTACAAAATGAGTTCCTCCAGTTCCTTGCACTTGAGCAAGGCTAGCTGTGTAGCCGTTATCTAGAAAAAATGATATGAATTTTAAACATGAACCATAAGTTTCACTTTACTGTACTTACCAATAATGAAGGCACCCACTGTGACATTCGAGAAACCAAACGTTTTAAATTGATTTAATGTTTTTAGTATTCAAACATCGACCGCTTCTTCAACAATTTCGTCCGGCGAGTATTTTATTTTTTCACTTCATGACAACATAAACAAAATGACAAGGGAAAAACTTGTGCAAAATGTTATATTTATTTCAAAGTAGTTATTTTTTTTAAATCAAAGGCACAAGGACTTTGTTTCTAATACTTTTTTTTAGAATCAAAGTCACTTAGTATTAGAATCAAATATTAATTTGCTTTGATCTAGGGGCAAGACCGAGGGGCGGATCACTTCCAAAACAACTGAATCGAAAATACGTTTTGATGAAAATGCGTTACAAAATGCTCCAATGCGTTGAAAAATGCATTTGAAAATGTAATGCGTTGAAAAATGCGCCAAAATATCCAATGCGTTGAAAAATGCACAGGAATGCATGACGAATTTTTGGAGTTTCAATACATAATTTGTTGAAAAATACGCCAATGCGTAGAAAAATGCGTGTTATTTATCAATGCGTATAAAAATGCGAGCATTCCACCAATGCGCATAAAAATGCGTGTTTTCTATCAATGCTTAGGAAAATGCGTGTTTTCTATCAATGCGTAGAAAAATGCAAGTTTTTTTGTCAATGCGTATAAAAATACGAACAATTTTATCAATGCGTTGAAAAGTGCATGCTGTAAAATTTTGACAGGTGTTGTTCAATTTTAGAAATGCGTACCTTAATACACTAATGCGTAACAAAATGCGCCAATGCGTATGTCAATACGCAAGGCTGAATCGAAAATGCGCTAGTGATTCGCCCCTCGGGCAAGACACTGTGCAAACGAGAGTAACTCCATGTAACTCTGAGAAATTCTGAGTTACTCCTTTTATCGATGATCGACGAAATTTGTTGAAAGACATCCCTAAAACTGCAATTTTCATTCAGCACACGCAGCACTTTGCAGTTTGACATTGGTGCCAGATCACACTTTGGCATAAATGGGAGAAATTCTGAGGAACTGTGAGGAATTCTGAGCAACACCTCGAGCACAGATTTGCTCTCGTTAGATCTGTCTTGCCCCTAGGCTTTGATTTAAAAAACAGTATTGAATTTGAATCAAAGTGGTAATGCATTTGTTTCAAATATGCGACATTTTTCTGCGTGTACATGGTCGAAATTACAATGCCCAAATAGTAGAACCAAGAATGTTTTTAGTCAACAGTAATACACGCATGGTAATATTGACAATGTTTCAGTACAATTAACAGAATTGGGTTGTTTAGTGAATTAAATATTGCCATTTTCTTTAGCTTAATCGAAAGAGCTCATTTTTCTGAGTATAAGGTGATTTTATTGCGTCCCGATTCATTTGTTTTCATGGTTAAATAAACAAAACAGTTTTAATTTCCGTGGCTAGAATGACAGTTCAATCGATAAAGTGACAGTTCGCCCCGAACAAAAAAATTTCCCCATTTAAAAATAGTTCCCGGGCACCGAAAATGATGAAATTTTGGATTTCGACAATTTTTGGACGGAGACTCCGATTATGCAATAATCAGGATACCCCTAAAGAACCCAATTTTGCATTCGGTTGAAAATTGTTGGTACAGTTCTTAATTCTACCATGGATTCGGTGGAAACGACAACAAAATTTATTTCAGTGTGATGTTCTTTCCGTGAAGCAATGAATAATCGATAAACGGGACTAATCGAATAATTCAAGCATAACTTTTCAATCCGACGTAACTCGAGAATGTAAACAAATCCGGGTTTACTGCTGCATGCATGATTCATAAAGCAAATTGAAGAATCCACATAACTGTTTGATGATTTATTGCTTAATTTGTTTAACTAAGCATATTTTTCGAAACGACTTATCTAACTATTTTGATGTTTACAACTTTGCTGATAGATACACCGTTTTGATATATGAGAAAACCAAACGACGTATCTAGCCAAAATCAAAAGTAACAGATACACCAAACTGGCACCATACAAAAGCGACGTATCTGGCATGACGTATCTTGAACCAACCCGGTGTATGTGTATTTTTGTCAAAATTCATTGTGAAAATGATATGGAATGAGTAGGTTTTGTTCCTTACCTAGTGCGTGCAATATCCCTGGTGATGTTAAGCACGAAAAAACTTATGAAAAGTCTTTTTATAAAAAACTATTTTAGTGAAATGGTCGTCAACATTGACCATGAATTTACTCAGATCAGTGAAAAAGTTAGATACGTCGATTTGAAAAATTATGCTTGAATTGGCACACCCCTAAGTGCGAGACCGCCAAAACCCGCGCAGTCGGCCGGTCTACCGCATATCCCACAGTCCTGGCTCCCGGCAGAAGCAAAACAGCAAAACAAACGTCCTGACTGGTCCTGATCAATCGTGAAAACGGAAAAACGAAAAAAAAAAACTGAAAACTATTTTGATTCGCTTTTAATTTAATGTCGCAAATTTGATTTCGTTATCTCTTCAATAGTTTTTATTTTGCTCGAGTGCTTGATTGTGAGTAAGTGTTTCCGTCAGAGGCATAAATGTTGCCGTGAAAATCGTTTCTTGTTGTGTTTAAAAACCGTTCAAACGATGGATGATCCCGCCTGCCATGTATGTGTCTACAAAACTGGGTTGGGTTTTTTTTTGGATGAAAATTCAAAATTTATGTGCGTTTTCTTACAAAAAATATTCTAATTTTCTTCGTACGTATATACATAGATGTACCTCATTGCCGGAGACGACCGGCATTTGCTGAGGGAGGGCATAACCCTGATCGGATCCGCCGACAACGACCGGTACAGTTGCATCCGACTCTCGGACAAGGTGAGACCCGTTGTTGACAATAAAACACGTAAGAAAGAAAGCTTATCTTATCATTCGATTACCCAATTATCGTTTTAGTCTATATGTGGCAAGCATGCCGCCTTACGTTGGTCGCCCGCAACTCTGGACCTACATGTGATGGATCTTTGCTCGCACGGAGGAACGCAGCTAACGGGAGGATTGGATCAATCTACGACGACCCAGGAAATTTCACCCCTCGAATGGCACCGGGCAGCCTCCGACGGTGCCATAGTTTTCGGATCATTCAAAGCCCGGTTCGAGAGTTCGGCCACCAGAACGCGGAAACGGTCGATGTCGTTCTTTGACGATTCGGCTGATATCGTCGATTGCAGTTTAGAGGTAGGCCATTGTTTAATTTGCTCATATACCTATTATATTATTATTATATTGCCACACTATTATCAATCTATCATATCTCACCTACACAATTGTGAAACCGACGAACTGTGTCGAATCTATGCAGTCTATTAGTCTATCTAGTCTATTTGTTTAAATTCTGAATCTTTTGTTACAGGAAGCCCCACAAACTAAATCACGAACAGAACCGAAGAAAATCGTTCAGTCGATTTCAATACCCAGTGCCTCAGCCAGTCAAATAAAGGACACTAGCTTCATGATCCCGGCAACGCAGCCTGCTGATACTAGTACTACCACTCCCAATGTCTCAATCCGTCAGCCGGCGAATGATAGTCACACAGTCGCCGGTGGAGGCCCTGCAAACACTACCGAAGATGACGACGATTACATGTTCTTCATCCCGGAAACGCAGGAACAAGTCCAAACTTCAGTGGCCGAAGAATCACAGATCATTGAACCCATCATTGGTCGAACGACCGCCAAAGAGGACGACGATTTCCTACGCTTCGAGACTATGGACGACGAGAACACGGGTGATGGCATGTTCAACAATCCGTACGTCGAGCAGTCGCAGAATCTGTTGCACAATCTGGACGAATCGTACAAGCGGGATATGGCCGGTGCCGATCAGCGGAAGTCTATTCTCCCCGATCGGTCGGTTGATTCGATATCGTTCCACGGTAAGCTTCCGGCCGAAACGACCGATGACGAGTTGAGCAAGATCGAGTGGAACGAAACCAAGAATACGGATCAGGAGCAGGAGCAAGAGCGCGAAGGATCGGTCACACCGGAGCTGGATTTCGATAAACCTGTTGCGAGGGGCTCTGATGTCCGCAATCCAATGCTGGACACGCTGCTCACCGAGGAACCACGCGTCGAGTCTGTCACTCCGGATTTGGAGTTCGATCGGATAACGCCGCAGCAGAAGGAAGTGTCCGGAAATGCTAGTAAGCTGTCGCTGATGAAGGTAAGTAAGGTTGATGAGGTAGATGGAGAACTTCGCTAGTAATTGGAGATCACTTAAACGATTGGTCAAACTTGCTAAGATCAACGCTTTGTTTGACACACAAGATCAATAAGATGGTACTATTCTGAGTCAGTTGTTCGGTCGTGTGTTCAGGTTTCGTTCGACCAACCGTTTGCGTGTTGTTAGGTTAGGTAGCCTAGTCTCGTTGAATAAATGTTCGACTCGTGCTGAAAAAATCATGATTTTGAAACATGTTGAAATACCTGTGCTGAGTGACTTTCTGTACGAAAAAGGCAAAAATGAGACACCCACAATAAACTCATTCTGTTTCTTTTCATTTCCCTTTCAGTGTGTCATCAGTCCAACAGCTGACCTTGAAAAAGAGCCCAAAGGCCAAGAGCAGTCGATTACGCCTGATATGGACTTCGAAGAGCAACCGCCTGAAGAAGCGGAAATTTCCCTCAACCAAGAAGGCGCGAACGATCCGTATGATTTGGCTACTCAACCTATTCTAGTTGATAAGTTCGAGCCCGCAGCAACGTTCAAAGCCCCTTCATCGTCGCCGTACGATCTTCCGACGCAGAAAATGCCGGAAGAAGAAATCCGAGCTGCACGTCCTTTGAAGAAATTGACAGTAGGGTTGATCAATCTAAAATCTTCTATGAAAGATGTTTCCATTCGGGCCAACAAACAGATCGAGCTGGATCCGTTTGATTTGGTCACACAGCCACTTCCGAAAAACGACCAAGCCGATATATACGATCTGCAGACGCAACATCTTCCGCATTCAGCGGATGACACTGTGCCTTTTGATCTTCCACCGCCATCTACCAGTAAGGTCAAACGGAAGTCTTCCACCGCACGTCCTCCACCAAGGAAATCTCTGGGACAACCAGATCCTTTCGAAATAGCAACTCAACCGCTTCCTGTAGAGGATCCTAATGCCTTGTATGACCTCCAAACGCAAGTCCTCTCCGAGAACGACCAAAATGACACGATTCCGCTGGACATTCCCGCTCTGCCAACAACGGATGACGCCTATGACTTGCAAACACAGCCCTTGATCGGTCAAAATTCTGCCTCCAGCGTCGTTGGGGATGATGCTGACGATGCCGAAATTACCCAAAACTTCCGCCCCAAGGTCAACAGCACCTATCGACAGTCCCTGCTCGTAAAACAACTAGATCCCATTGCGGAAGATCGAGAGAAAGACAAGGACGACGCAGATATCTCTCCATCTTCCAACAAGGAAAATCGGGAGGATGCTAACCCGCCGCGGGACCAGTCCAAATTGGCCGCAGTCAGGCTCAAGTCGCGTAGTCTGACGCACAGCGATAACAGCAAGTCCCACCTGGATGGCGACGAGGAATTGGATGAGGAGTACTGCCTTGCCGCAACACTTCCCATGGGGGACGGAAGTAGCAAAGATTCCAGCGCTTCCGCGTCGGCTAAGGCTTCGGGCTCTAAACGAAGCAAACGCTCCGACCGCAAGCAAGATAAGAAACCCGTGTTTAAAAAACCGGACACCAGTGCCGCTTCCAGTACGAAAAGTTCCCTTCCATCCGGATTCGAAACTCCTCGGTCCAGACAGAGTAGCACTAGCGGAACCGTTGATACCGATACTTTCGATTTCAACACCCCTGAGCATCCATTCCTGGATGTCGTAAAGAAGGAAAAAATTCTGGCCATTTCCGACATGATCATGAGTCGCCCCTCTCGAGCGGAGAGTCTGGCTAAGCGGAACAAGTACATTTTTGGCGACAGCTCGGACGAAGATGAGGACCCGACGGCACCGGTGTTCCAAAAAGAGGACAGCAAAATCCGCGTCATGAAGTACGATAAGGACGACAATGGGACCCGCGAGGAAAAACCCGTACCTGTTGCTTCCGCAGCGCCGGAAAGACGATCCAACAGGAGCAAGAAAAAGAACTCCCGATATTCGGATGACGAAGAAGAAAAGCCCAAGACCAAAATCAAAACGATCAAAGAGTCGCCACCCGTCGTTCCCCCGAAACCAGTGAAGAAGGTTGACGAATCCGTCGATTATGAACCCCCTGCCAATAAGAAAACCCGAAAACGTAAGGCAGCAGAGGAGACACCTGCACCTGTAGTGGAACTACCCCCACCACCACCGCCGGCAATAAAAGCCAGCAGTAAATCGAAGAAGGCTGGTCCTTCTGCTTCCTCGGCAGAAATTGAGGAAAAACCCGTCGTAGCTCCAAAGCGATCCAAGAAACCGGTGGTGGAATCGAAGAAACCTCCCGTCGTAGAAGTGTCCAGTGAAGATGAGCACACCAATGCATCCGGAACCGACTCCTCCAGCAGCGGTACCCGGAAGTCATCGCGGGCCAGCAAGCCGAGGCTCATGTTCACCAAGATGAGTCCGGAGCCGTACCGGCGGATGATTACCAGGGCCGGTAAGTATCATCACGTATATTGATTCCTGGTGTTACTCACTTACTAAAGATGAGAGCTGTTCATTTTTTTAATACAAGTTTTCAGTTTCTATAGTCATTGCAATTCTAGCTTGCGGTTAACATAACTACCCAAGTAACAATGAATGCTGAACAGTGAGAGTAATAGCTGGTTAATGGTGTCAATGGCTGAACACAATGACAGCTCAATATTGGTCTGAAGTATGACTTGTTGAACCTCTTTAATCAGCAATACATAGATGGCTGAAGGACAAACGTCTTGCAATCCCGCTTTAACAGTGCATCAGAACTTCAGACGCACAAATCTCAAGAACCAAGCTTCAAACGACAGAGTATTTCATTATTTTGTTCTTGCTCACTTGTAATGAACTTTAAATGAGAAGCTGAGGTGTGCTGGTTTTGTTTACGAAGAGATTTGTGCTCTCAAAATCGTGAGTAGGTGCCTAAGTCGGCCATTGTGGTGGCCATTTTGGGATTCTAACAAGTCTGTCCTGAATATCAAGTTGAATAGAATATTATTCATCTGGGTATAACTAGCTTTAAAACATACACCAACATGCAGAATTAATCATCTGTTGTTCAACTTTTAATCAAATAATTTTTGACAGCTGATCCAAGCATGTTTTTGTGAAGCCCACATCGGTTCTTCAGTCTCAATACAGACTCAGTTCAACTTATGTTCTTGACTATTCAGACACAACAAGAACAAGTAATGCTCTTGTTTTCGAGGATTTTTTTTTTGAATCAGGATTTAACTATACAGTTATTCATCCTATTACTATATTAGAGAAAAAGTATCAAATTTTAGATAATAAATCAGAACGTCTAAGAAATTTTACAAGTTTGTCTTCTTCGTCTTTTTCAAAGCTAAGGATTTCACAACTTGTGTGTGGTGTAGGTGCTAAGGTGAGTGACTATATATCAGGAGATCCGAGTTGAATTCCCAGTTTTCCCACAGATTAATTTATACTTTCCTAAACATCCTTTCTGGAAATGGACGCATCCAATCATAAAAATAGGCTTACGAAAGTGTTTTTATTTTATTGTTACACAATTAATAAATTTTAATTGATCACTGATAAAGCGAATCAGCTGATTCAACCTTCAGCTGATAAAATCAGCTGAAGGTTGAATAAGATCACCAAAATTAGATGTTAAGGAGCTGAATAAAGGATTGTACCTCTTGTGCTCAGCTTTTGTTCAAATGAAGTCTGATTTAAAATAGTTTGAGAAACGTTTGTACAGCATCAAATTGTTACCTGGGAGGTGACGGTTTGAACGCGCGAGGAATATCCTTTCCAGAACTACTAAGACTGCTCAGAAGACTTATCGATCGGCAATTACCTGGACTGGTGAAATCTTTGTTTGCCTTCGGGATGGCTATCACGTTGGCGTGTTTCCATCCAGTCGAAAAATAATCTAAGGCCAGGTACGCATTGAACAGTTTGATCAACCAATCCTTTTCTTGGTAGGTGCTTAAGACAGGTGTTCCGGATTCCTTCCTGTCCGGGAGATTTTCGATTTTTCAGCGTGCGGATGTTTGATTTCACCTCTTTCGGTTTGACCAGGGCAGCATTAGGAACGGGAGCTCTTGCAACGCGAATTTGATGGATTGCAGTGTTCATTGCCGCCGAAGTTTCTGAATCACCTTGCTCTGTGTGTTGCTTGTTGTGTGTTGTTGCGAACGCTTTGGCTTTTTGTGTTAAATTCAACACGAGGCACCGTTGACGTTCAGCGGGGGGTTGTACTTGACCGTGTTCCGGAGGCTGCGTGTTAGTTTCCAAGATTTGTTGCTGCCATTATCCAGATGCTCCAGCCAAAGTTCCTGTATCGGTACTCTGCGCTTTTGGTGCTGATAACGTTGTTCAGGTGGTGTACAACCTCACCAATAAGCGGGTCACGTCTACGGATAAACAGCCTGCGCCGAACATTCCTCAAACGAATCAGCAGCTTAGCTCATCGGAGATTTTCTTCTTTTTTTGGAAGGATTCTATGCGTAGGCACAGCAGCCTCTTCAGCCGCCTTTACGCTCGTGGTAATTTGGTCGATTGTATCGTCGATTTTCTCCGGACGGTTCAAATCTTTGATCCAATCTGCCGTAAGGTCAACTTCCAGATTGGCTTTTCGAGCGAATGTGCTTCACTTCGCTTTGGCGAAGCAGCGGATGGTTTTTCCCGCCGGGGCTACTGGAATCTTAGCGTTCAGCGGCTTTGAACATCATTGTGCAGTTTGATGAAAAAGTTTTGTTAAAAACTATCCTCAAGCGGCAAGCCTCGTTGGATAAATGTACGACTGGTTCTATAAAAATCTTAATTCTGCACCTTGTTGCGTAAACTATTATTTTTTTCTTCGGGAGCTCTAAAATTATGTATACACACCGAGGCACTATGGGCCAAAACTGATACCGTTTTTCTATGGTATGGCTGTATAAACTTATATATTTTACCTTGCTGTGTCGGGAATATGAGAACTTTTGAAGAAGTGAGCAGCTCTATCTTACATTTACTGACACGCATGTGTTGTTGTTTATAGTTGCACGAAGTAGTAGTTATGTAGAGTGTAATGTTAAGTTTTGTTTTCTTTTTCGCTCCCTAGCCGCTAGAAAGAGTCAACGCTAAGTGTGATTGTCATTCGCCCGGATGGATATGAATATCTTGATGCTTCACCGAAGCGTTCAGAGTTTAGGTCGTTTTCCAGTCGATTAGAGAATTATCGGTGATTGTCTAAATATGTTAAGTTCCATTTGTTGCAATAAATCCTTTTGTTTGCACTTTATTTAGTTTCTGTTTACTAAGTTCATAGAAGTGTTGCTTCTACCTTTCAATCATGTCACGTGTATCCGTCAAGATGCTTTCATTCTTTTCTCTGTACATTTTGGTTAATGGTATGTAGATGTGTAGTCCATTCATATTTAGACACTCCGCTTCTTTTACACGTATATAAATTGTCCGTTAAGTTACGTCTACGCGTACGTCAGTAATCTCCGAACGAAACCCAAGATAGAGAATCTTTGGCTCAATTTTAGCGTAGGTATCAATAGCCGTCGTAATACATATAAGGGTCATGTATCAATAGACACAGTAATATTTTACCTTACTGGAACGATGCCTCTGAATGCTTTCGTGAGCAGTAAGATATTGCGGAGAGAAACTAATATTGCCCTTGAAATATAATTCGAGTTTGTATACCGTATCCGAACTCTGATTTCGTCTAGGAGGCATTTATAAGGTAAGTGAAGTTTTTCCTATTATAGCATGATTCTTGTGCGTGCACGTTATCATTGTAAGATATTCATATCCATCCTCATTCGCTGTTATTGCTTGTAATCTGATCTTTACGCTTTTTATACCATTTCTCTCGATTGCCAGGCGGTCTGATAGTCGACCTACCCGAACTAGCTTCAGTCCTAGTATCGGACCGTGTCTACCGTACGTACAAATTCCTATGTGCCATAGCCAAGGGTATCCCGATCGTTGGCGAAGCGTACCTGGAAGCAACGAAAACGCACCGAGATTTCGTTGACCCGTGGGACTACATTCTGCAGGATCACGAAATGGAACGACGGTTCAAGTTCAATCTTAAAAAGTCCCTTAGCTTGGCCAGGGAGGCCAAGATATTTCAGGATTATTCCGTCATCGTAACACCCAGTACCAAGCCCCCGCCGGAAGAAGTTCAACGTAAGTTTTGAAGTAACACTTGTTCGACATGTAGAGACAGTCATTTTGGAACTTTCATTGCAGTCATTGTTAGCAGTGCCGGTGGTCGCGTGATCAAGTTTCCGGCTCAGCAACCGAAGCACGCGGAGAAGCTGTTTGCCGTGTCCGACCTACAGGATAAGGACTTGTGGCCCCGCTTTCGCGAGAGGTACCCCACGATTGAGATTATCAGCACCGAAGGATTTATGCTGTCCATCATGCAGCACTACAAAAACTTCCGCAGCTATCGGCTGACGTGAGGTGAACATATTTTAACTGTTGATCCTATTTTTCTCTCTTTGTAAAAACATGCATCTCTTTTTACTGTTGAATTAAAATCAGTCTCGAAAAAACATTAATTACCGTATCTACCTATACATATTTATACAAGTGAAAATACTACTGGCTGTTGACTTGACCAGTCAACCCGAAAAATAACCTGCTTTTACCAACTGAAGGCCACACTTGGTCTATGATTCGATAACTATGTCTATAATTCCAATATCATCCTTGCATGTAATCAACTTAACAAGTTTTGCTGGCAAATCCCCGATAATGCATCATTCGTCCAGTCCAAAGTAATTTATTTAAAGCTCAAATGTTTAGCAAAAAACTACGGAGCCGATATTCTTGTAATTTAATTTCTTATTCTATAAAGTTAATCAATTTAAAAATCAGTAAAGAGTTCTGCTCGCGCATTTCTTTTTCAGTTTCTTCTTCTGAGCTCGAACCGGATGCTGCAAATTGCTCCCTGCGTTGATCGGCTGTCGAGTTCCCCATCACCAGTTATCGCTTTCGCCACTTCGTCCAGTTTCTCTCCATCTGGGTCATCGGACGCCATTGATTCGTCTTCCGAACCTGCTCCAGAAGCGCAAACGACTGATTGTTCCGCAGCTCTATTATGTTCGACAGCTGGTCCGTGTCTTCCAGTACTTCAATTATTTCGACCTCCGATGATTTACGATTCGATGGAATCGCATCTTCCTCTGAAACAGCAGCAGCATACGAACAAGGTTCCAGGTCCTTCTGCTGTTGTTTCCCCGGCTGCTTCCGGGTTTAGCGTTGAGGGCAGAAATCCTTGCTGTGACCTACCGTTCGAGACACAGAAAACAGACATCCTTTAGCCCGTCGTAAAATACTCGCCCCTTCCAGTTTCCGGCATCTATAGCTGGTGGTATATCGCTCTCCACATCAATGTACACGCCATTGAAAACATGTCCAAGTCCGGCGTCCGGGGGGAACTTTTCGTGGACTTTTTGTTCTATTTACCCGTACTTACCGAGTTCCGTCGACAAATTGTCATCGCTCAGCTCAGGTGGTAAGTCGAAAATTCGAACATACTGTACGTTGGCTCCTGCGATGCACATACGCACTTCCACCGTCAATCCGTTTGCATACACGAACTTCCGGGGGGCCGCGTTGGTTCTCAAGCATTCCTTCATCGCTTCCGCTTCCATAGATAAGAACTTTATCAATAGCGATCGATCCTTGGCTGTTTTAAAAACTAAATCAATCAGCAATACATCCATATGCAACGATTTGGTGAAAATCGTTATCTCCGCCCATGACGGTCGAGGGCTACCCGGAGGGAAACGAAACTGTGCGGTATTAATTATATCGAACATTTCGATTGCACCGAACAGGAGCTGACGGACGACGCAACACTAGTGAACGGACGGTAGACAAAGCACGATATCGTTTGCACAATCGGATGGCAAACATAAAGCAAACTACAAAGCGCACATTTGCAGGCGACCGTATCCGACGGCAGCTGTGCGATACAACTCCATTCGTCAGTCAAAGATGCAAGAAACTGACTACTTGCAGAAGGAAAGCATCCGGTACGGGACGATAAACGAGTATATGCCCAAGCAGAACTGCATGGTATGGTTTGCAAATCATTTGCATCATCGATGACTATTATAAATCTTATATAATTATCCGTCTATATTATAGACTACCGACTCAGGGTTTAACGGATCTTTCTTTTCATTTCTAAAGGTAACGAAACATCCAATCCACAATTTATCCTTCTATACTGTATTTTGAATGTGATCCTCTAAGATAGGGTAGTACCTACTACTGCTTAGCAACAATTCTTCAATCAGTAAATGTCCATCAAGCGGTAATCATTCGATATTAGTAAGTGACTAAAGGAGGTTCCCCCGCCTGCCATAGGAAATCGGCCCCGTGTAAGAGAGGAGGGCGGCCACAAGGGCAGCAAACCTGTCCAAAACGAATGTGTGAATCCCGGTCGTATGCTAACCTATTGAATCTGTCTGTAGTAACAGCAGTAGTCTTGCAATTTGTCTCTCATACTCTTCCTTGTGTCAAATATTCCAACACTAGTTCCATCAATGGTATTTATTCTACTGGCTAATTAATTGCAAATTTGTATGAGTTTTGCGTATTCGGGAGGACAGGACGATTATCGGGCCGCCATGGGGGGCATCGCTGGCATACCACCTGGGCCACCACCACCGCCGACGGCCGAACCCGGACCCAGCAGCACTTGCTTCTGTTGAGACTTTTGCATCTCCTCCATCTGGGCCCGTTCCACCTCGAACACGATCGGAGCGAACAGGATCATCGAGCTGGTGAAGAAGATCCACGACGCGTTGCAGGTGAGCTTGTACACGGTTTTCACGCTGGCCACGGAGAAGTTGGTGACGGCACCGGTCACGTTCCGTACCGTTTCCGGGAACATCTCGGTGAGACCCCAGAGGCGTTCGCCCAGCGTCTCGTCCGGTTCCTGTAAGAATGAAGAGTAATTTAAGTTTGGAGAATTCGATGAACCCAGCTATAAACTAGTACTGCAATCCGGGGTAACATTGATCAAAATTTCCGATCTTTCTTGAATATTTCTCTTGTTAAA